>NC_050587.1:25350000-25597500 GCF_013368585.1 Megalops cyprinoides
ATGGTGTTATTAGTAGGTTTACTAGTAAGAACTGTTAGTAAGTACCAAGATGTTGACTGATCTAAAAATAAACTATACAGTACATTTTAAAAGAAAATGCAAAGGTAAAATTCGATGGCCTATAACGTTAAATCTTGTATAAATTAAATAGGTTTACCTGGGAAATGCATACCTGTTGGATTTTGGCTTGAATATCCGTATTGAATTTAGCTGTAACATCCATGTTGGCATGAAAATTCTCTCTACTGAAAGTTTGCTGTAGTGTTTCTTGTAGTGTATTCCTTTATTCATTGACAGTAATTTGTCTGTATTTATAGCATAGGAGGTCTACTGTGATGTCACAGACGACGTAGCTGTTGTTCTCAACGGCATGTGAGGTCAACGTGTGTACAGATCAGCCGTCAACTGACACTGTCCAACAGAAAATGATGTAAACGCCACAATGCAAAGTGGGTTTGTTTACAGTGGTATAGCCATCAGGTCTTCATTTTCCCTTTTTTTTTTTTTTTTTTTGTTATTTTCAGGGTTGAGATTTCATATTGTTAACGTAAAATTGTTTTGGTGTGATGATAATATTAGGCCTGAGTTTCTTTGGTGTTAAAATAACATGTAGCTTGCTACATAGGGCTATAGTGAAGGCAGAGGTTTGAGGGGTTTGACAGGTAATAAAGGTGGGGGCGCTCACCGTGATTTGCATTTGTCATGTCTTTGTTCTGGTTAGCTCCGCTAGCTCTAGCTCCGCCTAGACTATTGAAGAGAAATACTACAACCACGCCCGAAACATCCTAGCTGATCTAGCTAGTTAGACAGTTCGAGTGCTCGACTTATAATGTTTAACTTTGTGAACTACCTGACAATATATTATGCTACTGTCTGGCTAATACGGTGTTCTGTGCTGATGTTACGTCAGCACGTATTCATTGTGTGATATGGTAAATTAAGATGTGGATAATACTCCTTACCTGTAGTCGGCGCTCCTCGTAACGGTTCCAATAATGACCTGTAAAAGAATACTGAGTTCAGTAGAGAGCGTACCCTGAGGCAGTCGTTCAAACTGTCTGTCTCTTTCATCCATTTTTATAACTTACTTACTGCATTATCCCACATCACGGTCCATCAATACATATTCAATATACATTCATGACTCCTTGCTCTCCAAAAATTATCTTTAGATATCTAGTCTGACTGGTTGGTTGGTAGTCAACCAGCTAGACAACTAATTAAGATGGGTAAGTATATTTATTGCAAGTTCTGTGGCCATCTAGGCTTGAAGAAGTTTAAGGGCACGTAGGCAATGAACAGTGATCGTAAAAGCCCTCTTTGTAGACTGATAGCAAACGGAACGGTGATGACACGCGTCTGTCTTCAGAATGTGTAGCAAGCTAGTTAGATAGATAAACCTAAATTGTATGTCTCTAAAGGCTATGTAAATCTCTTATAACTAATATGCTTTCACACAAATTCATATAGCTATATTCTTTTCTATTCTGTAGTATTTAATACACTAACTTTATAATCTATGTAAGCCGCCCTGGATAAGAGCGTCTGCTAAGCATTTAAATGTAGCCATGCAACGCGAACCCTGTCAGATGGAAATAGCGAACTAAGAAGCCAGCAAGTCAGGACGTTGTTTTACTTTGTTATAGTCAATCACATGCTCACCACAACACGGTTAACACGGAGGAAGGGGAGGAAGGCGTTGGGAACACTCCCACAAGATTTTACCATGGTAACATGGCCTACATTAATACGCAGCCGTGCACGGTGTCACGGCGTTAGCGTTAATGCTTCCTTCAGGGAGACCGGTGTAGGAGTGAAATGTAGCTCCAAGCTGTCAGTTTTGATACAAGAAGACACGGGTCATGCGAAAGCACGTGGCGCACGTTGAAAAAGCAGTAACAGTGAGCGTTTCACACAAAACGACAGCCATCACTTCTTGGCAGCACGGTAAGTGTAACCTGCTTATCACTGCGTAAATAACATTTGCCGTGATTGTCCCGATATGGCTGGAAGTCGAAATGGGTTTGGGGAAGTATGTCCAGACATGTAAACTATCAATAAAAATGTAGCTTTTAGCATGCCCCAAATTCAGCTTTTTTATACGTGTCGTATGCAATTGTTCGATTTTCTATTAAATTTACACCCAGGAAATGAATGTCACACCTGCCTGTTTTCAAGATAGAATTGCCGAATTATGAAGCAGATTACTTAACGTTTTAGAGAAAATGCTGTTGAGACTACAGTCCTGCTTTTGGGTTAACAGAGAGATCGTGCATTGAACATTGGAGAGGATCAGCGTTATTTGTGTATCTGATTATTTTGATATTTTTTATTTAAACGAGGCTATTGGTAATCATTTCGATGGTGTTTAATTCAACCCTAAACAACAGATGTGTTTAAACTGCCTTTTTCCATCAGGCGTTTTCCAGAGATTGACAAAGGCATGAAACGATCCAGCCTGAAACATTTTAAATAAACTTGAAATACTTAGAAATAAAATGCAGGCTTAGGTTTAACCAAAATGTGTATTTTTAGATATACATTTGTCAAGTATCTTCTCGTGGAAATTTCAATTAAGTGGTATGGATAGGTTTATTTTAGCCTTTCCTCATAACAAAGTTTTGCGTAAGCGACGCATGGAAAGAGGCAGTTTAAACACGTATTCTGCATCTTTTGTTTAGGGTTGAATTAAACAGCATCGAAATGATTAGCCTTGTTTAAATAAAAATATCTATTCTACCAAAATAATAAAAAAAAATGATTATAAAACAAAATATGAGCAGATGAAATTGGATACCCCATTATGACCAAACGTGCAGGGGTAGAGGCAATTATTATTATCATCCTAATTATCCGATTCTATTATTCGGTTACACAATACAAGTATATTGCTGTTCCATGAAGGCAGGCCTAGTTGTGTTACTGTTCTTTCATGCGTTTGTGTTCCAGATCTACGAGATCTTACCACCCACCGCCAAGCAAGTACACGGGTTAGTTACATTATAATTGTGTGTGTGTGTGTGCGTGTGTTTGACCCAGAAAAGCGCGAGACACAGTCTACTGGAGCCCCTTTTGCAACCTGAAGCAGATTTTCCGCGCAGAGATAGTTGCGTGCCGTCGTTAGAAATGCTACACCCGAATGGGGAAACCGGAGGCTGAAACTGGAGGAAACGGTTCTCCCGTCGCGTGACCCAAAAGTGACAGAGACCTGATCCAGCTGTGGCCGCCACAAGCCTCTCTGTCAAGAGTAACATTCTAAAAGGAGATGAAGATGCACACAATAGAATTGTACTGATTTTTATTAATAGTAAATATGTACACCAATGAAATAAAAAAGAAGGTAGTTGTGAATTTTCTCAAACTGTGATGACGTTTTGGTTGTTGATATTGCAGCTTCTGGTGGTGTGTGTTATAAAGACAATGGCCCGAAAACACAACGGACACTACCTCCTCCTCAGAGCTCAGAGAGACAGCACATACAGACTATACACATTCCTAAAGCTTTGGTAGCTGCCCCATTTCTGCAGGTACCTGAAAATACTGTCTTTGTGTTTGCATGAAGGGAACTTAATGGGTCATTCTGTGTAATGTCAACCATATCTCTAATTCTAATTTGGAATATTTGTGCATATCTCCTCAAAACAAGCATTTTACAAAACATTACACACTGGATTTATCATATATGTGAAAAAAAAAACCTTTTCCTTTCAGAGTAGGACTATGAGAAATTATAGTCTATGAAGCTGTAAGATCTGTGTTAATGAATTATCAGCATGCCATGTTCCACTTATAGCTACATCCTATAAGACTATTGCTATACAAGAAAGAGTAAAGTGAGTAGTGTGTGCACTCCAAACTTCTGACCTTGACAAAAATATGCTTTGCATAAATGTTATCTGGCTACAGCAGCTCAGTAAAAGTGCTAGGTTTTCTTATGTTTATATAAATATTAATGATTCTGTATGCATTCCAGCACCCAGCGCTTACACCTGGACAGAAACGCTACCTGTACAGCATTGCCAAAGTCTACAGCACAGAACACATCCGAAGAGTGATGCAGCAGCACTACCTGAATGTGCTGCACAGGTGCATTGACACAGGTGTGAAATTTAGTCATCTGCATGCTCAGCCAAACACAAGATAACAAACAGGGGAAAGGACAGGGGGAGGCTATGCTGCTGCTCATAACACTGGTAATTGTTTAATATTCCTGTTTGCCATCTTTACCATTGTGAAGAGTCTGTATTCTGCTTTTTCATTTAGGTCACCACCCCTTAAGTGAAATCAGGAATGAAGATGTGAATCTGCATCTCACAGGGAAGCAAAGGATGGATTCGGGCAGATCGACAGACTCAAAGCACAGTGCAGATGGGAGCTTAGGTGCAGTGCATTCTGGGAAGATCATCCTGCCCAAAATTAGTAATAAACAGACCAGGTAAGAGGAGACCAGATAAGGGAATGAATTAGACCATTTAAATGAAAGCAAATGTATTAAGGAGACTTGAGACTATAGGACTATTGAGACTATCATATTTAGCATATTTGCATATAAGCATATTTTAAACATATCATCATCCATATGCTTGTTATTCAGCTGTTTTTCCTTCAAATATTATCTTGAAGTGGCTGCATGCTCAGTGTCCAGAAACCTGTTTTGCAGCAAAGCATCGAGTACTTCAGCCTCAAATGAAAGGAAATCCAGAAAACGGAGGACAAATGTTTCAATGGCACAAAGCAGATCTGTCAGAGGCAAGGTTCAATTTGAACATATTTCTTTACAAAACAGAGATGACCGTTAACAGCACTTTTAATGACAAAATTCATGTGAAAGACATGGTTTTCCTGGAGAATATATGACTGTTACAATGCCTGCTTTCTTTCAGTAGTGTCAGCACACCATGTTTTTTTATCTGAAATCTCATTTTTCAGGAAGAAAACGGCGGGCCAACCTCACCAAAAGACAGACAAAAACCGGGGAGGATTTTCTGTGTGAAAACATCAACTCACTTTCCATTAAGGAAAAAGAAGTCTTGAAAACATGAAAAAATGAAAATATAACTATTGCCTTTTTAATATGGTTATTCTGGAACAATGGAATTAATTTTTCATACAATCACCAACTGTTCCATGTGAAATCAGCGCTGAAATTGTATTTTGAGCAGAGTGCATCTTAGTATGATTTTCAGTTTTCACAACACCTACAATCTAATTTATAATTCTACTACAATGAAATAGGAAATCAAGGAATTGTATTAAATATTCCAAATATAACAATTTCTGTTACATAAGTAGTTCAAACCTAATAGTCAAAAAAACAACAGATTTTCAAAAACAAACAGTTAGATGTGATTTTATTGTAGATAATATAACACAAAAAGTGAATGATGGTCTACATTTTACATTAGAAGCCAAATACTTTTTATAGGGCATTTATACGAAAATGAATATTAATCTCAATATATAACAACTAAAATAAAAATAAAAAACTGTGGCACCAAGTCTTTCAAGATGATTGTACTAGTCAAAACTAAATTTAAGATGTCTAAAAATCCTTAAAAAGTGTGAGTGGCCATTTTAACATTTAATAGCTAGACTGGATATGTATTGCAGATATCCGTAATTGAATTCTTCCTATTCAAAATGAACATTTCAGATATCCACAATGACATTCTTCCTATTCTCAATTGTCATTTCAGATATCCACAACATCATTCTTCCTAGGACAAATGACATCACTTTTGCCATTCATGTGTATTGGGCTTTCAATTTCAGATATCCACAACGTCATTCTACCCATCCAGAATGAACATTCTGGATATCTGCAATAGAATTCTTACTAGGAAAATCTCCCATTTCTGATATCTACAATCCAATTTTTACTAGTCATAACTAAAGTGAAAAAAGTTGATGTTCTGTCCCTTTCCCTTTCCCGGTCCATTCGTTTCTGAATCACACTAGAGAATCCTGCTAAAACGTCTTGTGATAGTAGCCGGCAAGAATGGACGTGTTTATTACACATCAAAACACTGCGTCTAAAGTCACAGTTATGTTCATTCTACGTCAATTACAATTTCAGATATCTAAAACTGTATTCTAGATAGGAAGAATTACAATTATGGATATCCACAATATTTATACAGATGTCCACAAATGAATTTTTTCCTAGTAGAATTGCAGTTGTACTTATCCGTAATGACATTTTTACTAGTCAAAATGTATTTTTGGATATTCAAATGGTTTTTCATTTTGGATATCTGAAATTAAAATTATGACTAGGTGGTCCGATTATGTCGGTGTCGGAAGTCGATATTTTCCAAAAATGTCAAGATTTAAGACTTGTAGTTCATTTTGTTATCCACTTTTCGAACAACATATCCAATAGAGCAATACGGGGAACATCCTGACAAATCAGATACCACCATCTCATCCGGGCATTCTGGTGGTTTAGCCCGTGGTTGTACTAGCATATAAGATAAAAAAATAAATTACGTAAAATTTATCTCGAGGTTAGCTCGAGGTGGCTACGTCACATTGGTGTCGGAAGTGAAATTCCCCATTCATTTTAGTCATAGACATTTTTTTTTAAACCCACTTTTAAAGTACTTCTAGTGATTTATGGCCTACCATCGATTTCTGATTATATACTGTGATCCCAATTTGCAACTTATATTATTTATTTTAATTGTTTCGAGCTAAATTTTATGTCGACATGTCGTTCAAAAAGTGGACTACAAAACAACCTACAAGTCTTAAATCTTAACATTTTCAGACAATAGTCCAAATATATCCTCACACCGAACAGGTTAATTCAGGAAATTCAAGCTCCTAAAATGAATGTGAACTTGAGTAAAGATGGATAGTGTGCGAAGCCCATTGAAATTTTCCAGAGGGAATTTAGAAACAGTGAGTTACTTGAATGGTGGGAGATGGTCCAGGTGAAGACTAATTACATTTACATTCACTTTTATTTATTTGGCAGACATTTTTTATCTAAAGCGACTTACAAGTGAGGCAGTGTACAACACAAGAAGCACTGTATGATAGGGGTCGACTGATTATCGGCCTGGCTGATTATCGGAATTGAATTTTTTATCCGATTGCTGATGAAATAAATTCATTTAAAAATGCGCTACTTTGGCTCTGATGCAGCTGCCTCTCTCTGTCTGTAGTCACCACTCTGTGGTCTCGAGCTGTGTTCCACCCACAGCACCATCTGATTGGTTACACATCACGAGTAATAGCCTATCAACACCGAAGTCTACTGTGCCACAGACGGGCACAGAGGAACACATTTGCAGACTGCAGCAGCTCCGATGAGCGAGCGGAGCTGTGTTTCGAAGGCAGCAGATATTGCCGAAGTTTCAATAAACATCACAATTAGTACTAATTGAGACTCAAATTTCAGTACAAATTGAAGTTTTACTAGTTTTATTTATTTTTACTTTATTTACTTAATAAAACTTCGGGGAGCTATTTTGTTTGTCTATTTATTTATTTAAATTTTCAGTTAACTTTATAAGAAATGCTGCTCGGAGCTCCCTGCACGTTTTGTTTTAAGATAATGTTTAAGAGTTCTCTTTTAATTAAACATATGCTTAAAGTCATTTCAACAAAGTTTTGTGTTGGAGTTTGTGTTATTCTAAATTTTGATGCCAAGATTTTCATTTTTACGGCAAATGTATATCGGTTCCAAATATCGGTTATCGGTATCCTTGATTACTAATAATCGGTATTGGTATTGGCCCTGAAAAAAACCATATCGGTCGACCCCTACTGCATGACCAGGTTTGGCCAGACAAGGTACAAGCTAGCTGCTAGTGATATGAGCGCATTAAACTATTAGATGATTTTTTTCTTTTTTTGGCAGGGGGGGGGCAAAGGAAAACAAAGCTGTTTAATCTGTCTCTGCAGTGACACAGCAGCAACAGCAGAGGCCGCTACGTTTCACTGCCTTCCATATTCGGATAAACAGGCGCCGGATCCCTCTCTTTGGTTTTTTCACATCTGAAAAAGGTGGGTAAGAACAGCCTGTTACCACATGTCTTTTGGATAAACTTATGTTGGTAGCCACTAATTCAGTACTAATCTTCACTTTGCTCAGCGCAAATAAAGAAAAGAAGACTGATGAACACTGATCACTGCAGCATTCTCCATCCTGAGCTTATTACTGTATCTTTCAAACTCACTCTTTGAGATGTCCTCCGCCTTCTCTTTGCTTCCCTTTTTTCCGTTTGACAGGAACTTGCAGGGTTCATCCACAATGTGCTGAAAGCAAACATACTATAGCATAAGAGTTTTGAATCAAATAAGATCAAACTAACTATCATTCATTTTAGAAAATAATTGCACCGCTGCAAACAGTGTCTTCTGCCAGAATACTTCTGAATTTCCCACAATCACACACTTTCTTATGCACAGGGTTGTACAAACTTATGTTTGTCATGTTAGAGCTAAATCTTTGTCAGGATCATTTCACGGGGTTATAACAGGCTAAATGTATTGCAGACAGAACTTACTTCTTGCATCCCACAACGCTTTGAAAAAGCTGGTGGGTGTTTTGCCGGTTCTTGAACTTCCGTCACTTGAAGAGTATTCAGGACATGTTCAGGAACATTTAGGGCAGATTTCAGATCAACCTTGACAGAGTCCACACATTTGAACACAGATTGTGGAATGTCCAGCAAATTTTCTGGAACAGTCACAGATGGTGTCACTGACTCTTGAACACGAAGCGATAGTTCAAGAGTTTCCTGGACAGATTGAGGAACCGTCAGGAGAGATTGCAGATCAACACTGACAGACTCCACTAATTCAGAAGTCGATTGTGGAGAATGCACCAAATCGCCTTCATCTGTCTCTGGTTTCTGAACATCTGGCAAAGGTTCCTCAATAATGCTGACTGGTTCTGCAATATTCAGCACAGGTTCCAGAATATCCATGAAAGTCTCTGGACCATGCAAGAGACATTCCGGAACATGCACAAAGAGTTGCTCTGCTTCCAGAACATCCAGGGATGGTTCCACAATATCCAGCACTGGTTTCAGACCTTCCAAGACAATGTCTGGAACATGCAGGAGAGATTCCAGAGCATTCACAAAATGTTGCCCTGTTTCCAGAACATCCACAGCTGGTTCCACATTATCCAGAACAGGTTCCTGACTTTCCTGAGCTGGTTCCACATTATCCACAACAGGTTCCGGAATTTCCAGGACAGAAAGGACATCCACATCCACATCCACATCCATATCCTCCATTTCCAGATCATCCAGGGTTAGTTCCAGAGGGTCCAGAGGTTCACATAGTTTCTCCACTTTTGCGGTCACTGCTGCAGTGATGGCAGTGGTCAGGTCTCTGTCATTCAGTTTTAGGGCTTTCTTTAGAGTTTCATTGGAGCCCATTCTTCCCAACAGCTCCCTGTGCATCACGGTCACCAGGCTGACCCTGACCGAATGGGAGTACATCACCTCCATTTCTGCTACAGCGCTTTTGGCAACAGTCATCCATGGAGCAGTGAAACTGTGCAGAACGCTGACCACTGTGCCCACTGCCACCGTGCTCAGGCACCTGCTGGAAGCTGACGAACCATTCGGGTCCTCCTGGTGACACATTATGGCTTGGACGAGGCCAGTGACCACATCCACCACCACCTCAGACAGGGAGGGTGGACGAGGCGCTTGCTCGAACATCAGCTCATGCATTATCTCTCTGATGGCCCTTTGTACAACAAATTCGGGGTCGAAGTGGTACTTAGCAAAAATGCCAGGAGCTGCAATTTCTCCCATTGCTGAGGATTGTCTACGGAGAGAAAAAAATGTTTCATCATGTAATATCTGTTCTTTCAATGAACAGATATATTAATTACATTTTTTAAATGCTGTGAAATTCAGATGCTTACAGGTCAGACCATGGTGACAGCTGCAGGCCCTCGCTGGCCAGTGGAGTCAGGCTTCTATCTGGCAGTCCCAGCTCTCTGAAGGCCTCCCTCTCCATGTCCTGCAGCTTCAGTTTCATATTCACCTCCCAGGTCTGAGCAGACAGCAGAAGACAACTCATTCAGTATGGGACTGGCATTAAATCATGGTCAATAGTGCCAATTGAAAATCATGTCACATGCTAAGGTAACAACGTAAGACGTTTAATGACAACCACAGGCCATTAAGTCCATCTAGGCTTCCAGTTTTTCCAAAGATTCTGTCCAACAGAACTGTTCAAGTCTATGGTTCACACAAAATAGCTGTGGCCTGCAGTTTATAAGCAAAAAAGAAGATAGGTAATTGTCACCACTCTACTTAAACAGGACTATGCACAGTGCTTCCTTACCAGGCAGGTCAGGTCATCTTTGACTGTGTTTTCTCTCTTGAATCTGGATGCAAACAACAGAATATCATTATTCCATCCCCCTGTCCTCATACGTTTTTCCACTACCTATCACACTGCAGTCATGAAATCCAAGATCACCAATTATACAGTATCTTTCAGTACATCTACACAGTGCATGTATTTGTATGTAGAAAAAACTTAACTGTCTTGATCCAATGAACAAACCCCATTCACCCAATGCTCATACATACATGTATACTTTATCTTTATGCATTTAAATATGATTAATTCTCCTTTCCACACAGCCTATCCCATATTTTGAGAACAAAAGTTGTGCAAAGGCTCGTAGCTCTCTGAAAGACATGCTGGCACTAAATGTCGGTTATGCTGGTAGCATCCTGTACCTCTCATTGAAGGCATTTCTCTCTTGGGATATAATCCAGGCCTTCATCTCCTCCACAGTCACAGAGGGGGGTACCTTCCCCTTCTCGCGGAGGGACAGAAAGTGTTTCAGTGTTTTTTTCTGCAAAATAAAATCATCTATGAGCTCAGCAGTCAATTAACACATGCCAGGCAAGACTTGGCAGGCATGCAGAATTATGCCAAATACACATGATGAAGGAACAGCTATGTAAGGGGTTAAAATGCACACACTCATCCTGACCGACCATCTCATTCAGCTTTGGGGCATTTTTAGATTTGATGTTTAGACATTCAAGGATGATAAACTGGGCTGTTTTGAAGGGGAAGAGTCTTACTTGTTCCTGGGATTGCTTCTTCCCCCAGCACATCACCACAGTGGACATGTATTCCACACAGGTGTTCAAGGCACTGTAATCCTTTTGTAAACAGAAAAACAAGAGAACAAAACAGCTTATAGACAAAGCAGTTTCATTCACCAGCATTTTTATACAACAGTACAAACTTTCTCTTCGAGTAAACCAGGTGTTAAAACCTTTTCCCACACTGGTGAAGGCTTTAACCACCATGAACTAATATGGCATTATTAGTAGGTTTACTAGTAAGAACTGTAAGTACCAAGATGTTGACTGATCTAAAAATAAACTATACGGTACATTTTAAAAGAAAATGCAAAGGTAAAATTCGATGGCCTGTTACGTTAAATCTTGTATAAATTAAATAGGTTTACCTGGGAAATGCACACCTGTTGGATTTTGGCTTGAATATCCGTATTGAATTTAGCTGTAACATCCATGTTGGCATGAAAATTCTCTCTACTGAAAGTTTGCTGTAGTGTTTCTTGTAGTGTATTCCTTTATTCATTGATAGTAATTTGTCTGTATTTATAGCATAGGAGGTCTACTGTGATGTCACAGACGACGTAGCTGTTGTTCTCAACGGCATGTGAGGTCAACGTGTGTACAGATCAACCGTCAACTGACACTGTCCAACAAAATGATGTGAACGCCACAATGCAAAGTGGGTTTGTTTACAGTGGTATAGCCATCAGGTCTTCATTTTCCCTTTTTTTTTTTTTTTTTTTTGTTATTTTCAGGGTTGAGATTTCATATTGTTAACGTAAAATTGTTTTGGTGTGATGATAATCTTAGGCCTGAGTTTCTTTGGTGTTAAAATAACATGTAGCTTGCTACAAAGAGCTATAGTGAAGGCAGAGGTTTGAGGGGTTTGACAGGTAATAAAGGTGGAGGCGCTCAAGGTGATTTGCATTTGTCATGTCTTTGTTCTGGTTAGCTCCGCTAGCTCTAGCTCCGCCTAGACTATTGAAGAGAAATACTACAACCACGCCCGAAACATCCTAGCTGATCTAGCTAGTTAGACAGTTCGAGAGCTCGACTTATAATGTTTAACTTTGTGAATTACCTGACAATATATTATGCTACTGTCTGGCTAATACGGTGCTCTGTGCTGATGTTGCGTCAGCACGTATTCATTGTGTGATATGGTAAATTAAGATGTGGATAATACTCCTTACCTGTAGTCGGCGCTCCTCGTAACGGTTCCAATAATGACCTGTAAAAGAAGAATACTGAGTTCAGTGGAGAGCGTGCCCTGAGGCAGTTGTCTGTCTGTTTCATCCATTTTTATAACTTACTTACTGCATTATCCCACATCACGGTCCATCAATACATATTACATTCATGACTCCTTGCTCTCCAAAAATTATCTTTAGATATGTAGTCCGACTGGTTGGTTGGTAGTCAACCAGCTAGACAGCTAATTAAGATGGGTAAGTATGTTTATTGCAAGTTCTGTGGCCATCTAGGCTTGAAGAAGTTTAAGGGCACGTAGGCAATTACTCTACCCCTATAATGAACTGCTAACTTGCTGTCTGTGTCATGTGCTGACTACTGCAGCTTTGCTGTTGAAAACAGCAGTTCGGCAGAACAGTGATCGTAAAAGCCCTCAGTGTAGACTGATAGCAAACGGAACGGTGATGACACGCGTCTGTCTTCAGAATGTGTAGCAAGCTAGTTAGATAGATAAACATAAATTGTATGTCTCTAAAGGCTATGTAAATCTCTTATAACTAATATGCTTTCACACAAATTCATATAGCTATATTCGTAGTATTTAATACACTAACATTAGAATCTATATAAGCCGCCCTGGATAAGAGCGTCTGCTAAGCATTTAAATGTAGCCATGCAACGCGAACCCTGTCAGATGGAAATAGCGAACTAAGAAGCCAGCAAGTCAGGACGTTGTTTTACTTTGTTACAGTCAATCACATGCTCACCACAACACGGTTAACACGGAGGAAGGGGAGGAAGGCGTTGGGAACACTCCCACAACATTTTACCATGGTAACATGGCCTACATTAATACGCAGCCGTGCAAGGTGTCACGGCGTTAGCGTTAATGCTTCCTTCAGGGAGACCGGTGTAGGAGTGAAATGTAGCTCCAAGCTGTCAGTTTTGATACAAGAAGACATGCGAAAGCACATGGCGCACGTTGAAAAAAGCAGTAACGGTGAGCGTTTCACACAAAACGACAGCCATCACTTCTTGGCCGCACGGTAAGTGTAACCTGCTTATCACTGCGTAAATAACATTTGCCGTGATTGTCCCGATATGGCTGGAAGGCGAAATGGGTTTGGGGAAGTATGTCCTGACATGTAAACTATCTATGAAAATGTAGTTTTTAGCATGCCCCAAATTCAGCTTTTTTTTTATACGTGTCGTATGTTCGATTTTCTATTAAATTTACATCCAGGAAATGAATGTCACACCTGCCTGTTTTCAAGATAGAATTGCCAAATTATGAAGCAGATTATTTAACGTTTTAGAGAAAATGCTGTTGAGACTAAAGTGGGGTTAAGTTTTGGGTTAACAGAGAGATCGTGCATTGAACATTGGAGAGGATCAGTGTTATTTGTGTACCTGATTATTTTGCTATTTTTTATTTAAACGAGGCTATTGGTAATCATTTCGATGCTGTTTAATTCAACCCTAAACAACAGATGTGTTTAAACTGCCTTTTTCCATCAGGCGTTTTCCAGAGATTGACAAAGGCATGAAACGATCCAGCCTGAAACATTTTAAATAAACTTGAAATACTTAGAAATAAAGTGTAGGCTTAGGTTTAACCAAAATGTGTATTTTTAGATATACATTTGTCAAGTATCTTCTCGTGGAAATTTCAATTAAATGGTATGGATAGGTTTATTTTAGCCTTTCCTCATAACAAAATTTTGCGTAAGCGACGCATGGAAAGAGGCAGTTTAAACACGTATTCTGCATCTTTTGTTTAGGGTTGAATTAAACAGCATCGAAATGATTAGCCTTGTTTAAATAAAAATATCTATTCTACCAAAATAATTTTAAAAAGTGATTATAAAACAAAATATGAGCAGATGAAATTGGATACCCCATTATGACCAAACGTGCAGGGGTAGAGGCAATTATTATTATCATCCTAATTATCCGATTCTATTATTCGGTTACACAATACAAGTATATTGCTGTTCCATGAAGGCAGGCCTAGTTGTGTTACTGTTCTTTCATGCGTTTGTGTTCCAGATCTACGAGATCTTACCACCCACCGCCAAGCAAGTACACGGGTTAGTTACATTATAATTGTGTGTGTGTGTGTGTGCGTGTGTTTGACCCAGAAAAGCGCGAGACACAGTCTACTGGAGCCCCTTTTGCAACCTGAAGCAGATTTTCCGCGCAGAGATAGTTGCGTGCCGTCGTTAGAAATGCTACACCCGAATGGGGAAACCGGAGGCTGAAACTGGAGGAAACGGTTCTCCCGTCGCGTGACCCAAAAGTGACAGAGACCTGATCCAGCTGTGGCCGCCACAAGCCTCTCTGTCAAGAGTAACATTCTAAAAGGAGATGAAGATGCACACAATAGAATTGTACTGATTTTTATTAATAGTAAATATGTACACCAATGAAATAAAAAAGAAGGTAGTTGTGAATTTTCTCAAACTGTGATGACGTTTTGGTTGTTGATATTGCAGCTTCTGGTGGTGTGTGTTATAAAGACAATGGCCCGAAAACACAACGGACACTACCTCCTCCTCAGAGCTCAGAGAGACAGCACATACAGACTATACACATTCCTAAAGCTTTGGTAGCTGCCCCATTTCTGCAGGTACCTGAAAATACTGTCTTTGTGTTTGCATGAAGGGAACTTAATGGGTCATTCTGTGTAATGTCAACCATATCTCTAATTCTGATTTGGAATATTTGTGCATATCTCCTCAAAACAAGCATCTTACAAAACATTACACACTGGATTTATCATATATGTGAAAAAAACCTTTTCCTTTCAGAGTAGGACTATGAGAAATTATAGTCTATGAAGCTGTAAGATCTGTGTTAATGAATTATCAGCATGCCATGTTCCACTTATAGCTACATCCTATAAGACTATTGCTATACAAGAAAGAGTAAAGTGAGTAGTGTGTGCACTCCAAACTTCTGACCTTGACAAAAATATGCTTTGCATAAATGTTATCTGGCTACAGCAGCTCAGTAAAAGTGCTAGGTTTTCTTATGTTTATATAAATATTAATGATTCTGTATGCATTCCAGCACCCAGCGCTTACACCTGGACAGAAACGCTACCTGTACAGCATTGCCAAAGTCTACAGCACAGAACACATCCGAAGAGTGATGCAGCAGTACTACCTGAATGTGCTGCACAGGTGCATTGACACAGGTGTGAAATTTAGTCATCTGCATGCTCAGCCAAACACAAGATAACAAACAGGGGAAAGGACAGGGGGAGGCTATGCTGCTGCTCATAACACTGGTAATTGTTTAATATTCCTGTTTGCCATCTTTACCATTGTGAAGAGTCTGTATTCTGCTTTTTCATTTAGGTCACCACCCCTTAAGTGAAATCAGGAATGAAGATGTGAATCTGCATCTCACAGGGAAGCAAAGGATGGATTCGGGCAGATCGACAGACTCAAAGCACAGTGCAGATGGGAGCTTAGGTGCAGTGCATTCTGGGAAGATCATCCTGCCCAAAATTAGTAATAAACAGACCAGGTAAGAGGAGACCAGATAAGGGAATGAATTAGATTGAAACATATCATCATCCATATGCTTGTTATTCAGCTGTTTTTCCTTCAAATATTATCTTGAAGTGGCTGCGTGCTCAGTGTCCAGAAACCTGTTTTGCAGCAAAGCATCGAGCACTTCAGCCTCAAATGAAAGGAAATCCAGAAAACGGAGGACAAATGTTTCAACGGCACAAAGCAGATCTGTCAGAGGCAAGGTTCAATTTGAACATATTTCTTTACAAAACAGAGATGACAGTTAACAGCACTTTTAATGACAAAATTCATGTGAAAGACATGGTTTTCCTGGAGAATATATGACTGTTACAATGCCTGCTTTCTTTCAGTAGTGTCAGCACACCATGTTTTTTTATCTGAAATCTCATTTTTCAGGAAGAAAACGGCGGGCCAACCTCACCAAAAGACAGACGAAAACCGGGGAGGATTTTCTGTGTGAAAACATCAACTCACTTTCCATTAAAGAAAAAGAAGTCTTGAAAACATGAAAAAATGAAAATATAACTATTGCCTTTTTAATATGGTTATTCTGGAACAATGGAATGAATTTTTCATACAATCACCAACTGTTCCATGTGAAATCAGCGCTGAAATTGTATTTTGAGCAGAGTGCATCTTAGTATGATTTTCAGTTTTCACAACACCTACAATCTAATTTATAATTCTACTACAATGAAATAAGAAATCAAGGAATTGTATTAAATATTCCAAATATAACAATTTCTGTTACATAAGTAGTTCAAACCTAATAGTCAAAAAAACAACAGATTTTCAAAAACAAACAGTTAGATGTGATTTTATTGTAGATAATATAACACAAAAAGTGAATGATGGTCTACATTTTACATTAGAAGCCAAATACTTTTTATAGGGCATTTATACGAAAATGAATATTAATCTCAATATATAACAACTAAAATAAAAATAAAAAACTGTGGCACCAAGTCTTTCTTCTTTAATGAAATTATGCAAATGATTTTAACATTATTGCATCCTGTCCTGACACTTACATGGTGATCGAACACAGGCAAATGCTGCTGACTCAGACACTATGTTATATTCTTCATTAAGTTAGCACACACTTATGATACAGGTGACCATGTTGGAGCTGCAGGGAGAAAGACAGGAATGAGACAACTTGCTTCACTGGGGACCTCATTTTACCCCACCCCAGCACAACTTTTATGATTTCTTGTACTCAATCCTCTCGACCTTGACATCATCTCCAATGAGCTGGTAAACATATGTGACGACCGTGGATGCCTGGATATCCATTAACACAAAGGATGGGATGATGTTGCTGGGGAAACAGAACAAAGAAAATACATATTGGTACTTTTTATTCAAATTGCCAGAACTGTCTTAAAGCCCCCTTACTGTTTCTACAAGCCTCCTTGGAAATCCTTGATAAAAATCCTTATTGTGACAGGAGTCAACACTATTTGAACCAGCATTCTGCAGTGGCAATCCAAGTCTTCTGATTGGTTCATATGAATCACCAGCGTGGTAGCTCCCCTCGATAGGTGGTTAGGGTGTAGGAACAGAATGGGTGTCACCTACCTGTCAGCCTCCACACTATTCATGAATTTAATTCATGAATTCATGAGATTCAACCCCCAAGATGTGTCTGAACTGGACATCATTGTAACTAGCCACACATAGCCATGAGTAATACAGTCACTAAACGCTACCTACCACTTGCCCTTCCCCGCCATTCACAAATTCACACACAGCACAGCACACGGCAGTCTCTCTGTACCTCTCGAGTGCACTGTAGGCCCCCGTGGCGGAACCTGGGTTGATGTAGAACTTGTTCTCGTTCTCAAAGGCTTCAAACTTGTGCGTGTGTCCAGAGATGAGGATGTCGACATCCAGCTGTCTCTGCAGCAGGGCCAGGCTTGCCATGTCGCCCCAGGGGATCACCTGGTGCCCGTGGATCAGTCCAATCTTGAACTGGCCCACTGTCACTACCTTCTGCTCCGGGTAGTTCAGGTTCTGTTCACAGTTGTCAGAAACAGAAAACAGGAGTTGAACAGGTACTGAAGGTACCGGAGAATGTAGAGAGAGGAGGAGAGACAGGATAAAGGAGAAAAAAGGAGCAGACAAGGAGAGAAAGGTGGGGAGGAAGAGATGACAGAGACACTCCACAAGACATTCTCTTCACAGAGAGAAACTGCAGGATTGCTTCTCATTCTTTATTATATTATCATTTAATGACAACTGATGTTATTTCTAATCCATGGCTTTGGCAATACTATATTTTTATGGTGGTGCCAATAAAGCAGATTTGATTTTGGTTTTGAATTTAAGGAGAAGCAAGGGAAGCAGGAGAGAAAGGGGAAGACTGAGGAATATTCTTCAAAAGGACAGTCAATGTCTGTCCCCATTTCACAAATATGACTGAATGCAGACGATATTTATGGACTGGGTGCCAGTACGCACATTGTGTTCCTTTGCTATGTGAGCCTGTGAAAACAATTCCCATCAAATTAAACAGCATGTGAAATAAAAAAGGGGGGGGGGGTTGAATGGCGAAGCAGGGACACACAGACCTCGTCAAAGTCTCCCCTGACAATGTGCACGTCTCCTGCCAGGGTCTTCAGGTAGTCATAGCTCTCTTTGGTGCACAGGTTTCCTGTGCACAGGATGTGCTGAATTTTTCCTGGCACCAGCAGCTTCTTAAACTTTGCCGGCAGGGTGTTACACCGGTGGGGGATGTGGAGGTCTCCGAGCACTAGGACCAGCTTGGAGGTAAAGTAGGGTGAAGCAGGACAGTAAGAAGAGACATGTTAAAGAAAGCCTGATCACAACAGGGGCTTCCCGCTGAAGTGAACAGCACCTGCACGCCACATGAACCCTTGCTTCTGTTCTTAAATGGCTGTGTGAGGTGACCCCTGGGAAAGTGCATTGCTTACATACAATAACATGGTGATTTCCTTCCCTGGATGTGATACTTGACATACAAGTTCTATACTTTCCTCTTTAATATCCTGGAGATACCAACTTCAAACTCCATGTATATGTATCATGGCAACAATGTAAAGTCTTGTTATTTTTCAGAGAACAACCCCATGTGCCCCTTTTCTCTAACAAAACACTAATGAGCCCCCTGAGGAAGGACAGAACTTGTAGCCTCCAGGTCTAGAGTGCTCAAATCTCACCTGTGTGCTGAACTACAGCCTTGAGGAAAGAAAGCCAGCTACATCACATTACAATTGTTTAGCAGACACTCCTAACCAGAGTGACTTACACAACTTACAATTTTGACATGTTATCCATTTGTACAGATAACTGTTTACTTAGGCAATTCTGGTTACTGGTTCTGGTACTTTGCCCAAGAGAGTGACCCAGCAGGGAGCTGAACCAGAAACCTCTGGGTTACAAGCCCTCTTCCTTACATCTTTATTGTTAATAAAGCACCAATTGAATTTGAAGTTTAATTTGACAGAAAGAGAGACGAATAGAAAGCAGGAGAGAGAGACATAGAGTTCCAGGCAGGCTGCAGTCCAGCACAGTTCCCCGGCCCATTACATGCAGGTCTAAGCCACTAAACACCTAACACCATCTAAAATATAAACAAATCCACCAAGCAAATATATACTTAATATATTTATACAGAGGCATAAAAACCTCTAGCAGTCTGGCTTAGAGGCCTGTAGTTTTACCCGCAAGCATACAGGATCCATTCTATTGGCTTTTCACAAAGGGTAATACTCCAAAGTCAAAGACTTTGTGCACTGTAAAAGTAAAGGTAATGGGTAAATGTTAAGGTACAGTTCAGGAGATGGGCAAGGTCTCTGAGGCACACAAGACCTGGAGTTACACACCTGTGCATTAGGTCACCATTATTAGTGTAGTGAGTACTTCCCAACAGCAACCATGCTGACCTCAGAGGGCTTTGGTCTCTATGACCAATTTTTCACATAATCTCATTATGAATGTTTATTTTGAGATATGTTGTTTAGCATCTACTCTAAGTACACACCTACACTAGAGACTTGGCATTGTATTCATGCATCACAAGATGCAAAATCTGCTCTGCAAATCTGTTAAGTTCTTATACAATTAACCAGATTAGTAGTATCTTCAACAACATGCTAAGTTTGTTCCACAAACCACACACAGAGTGAAATTATGCATTCACCTCACTCATTGATTAGAGATCATATGCTGACTTTACCTGAATGTCTGTTGAGGGGATTTCTAGGGAAGTGTATGTTGCATGTTTAAGGGACACCACAGAAAAGCAGAGGTTTGTTTTTTTTACCAACCCTTGTGGGATCTAAAAGAGTGTCCATCCAAACATATGTAGGCATCTACATTCAGCCCAGCAGCCCAGACAGAATAGTGTTACCATGACAGCCATCCCATTAGTCTGCAAGACAAGCATCTCCCCAAGCAGTGGCCGTGAGACAAGGGTTCAACACAAAGAGTAGCACTTACTCTGTGACCAGCCTGAATGCAAGGCAGAGGTTGATTGGAGACGGGGGGTGGGGGGGAAGGAGTGCGAGGTGGAGGGGGAGAACGACACGAAGCATGATCAGGGTTTGACAAAATAAATAAAAACACATAGACAAGTGAGACAAAGAAAGAAAAAATAAATTAGAAATTAAAAGTGAATAAATTAATAAATGTAACAACCAAACACAAATCAGAGGTGTTAGGTGACTGTGAATAACTATTTCGTTAGTGGTTAGTATTCATAAATGATGAGTGAGTAAGCAAGCTTTGACTATTGCTTCTCAGACTGCATCACTGCACAAGATTTTAATGATCCTGATCGATTTAATAACTGTATTTATGCATTCTCCCCCTCTGGTCGAATTTAATTCCACCTAACCAATTCCGGTTTAACCTGACCATTTACATTTTCCTTCCTCTATTTCAAGTAGTCTCTGTCTCCAACCTTCACAATGATAGCAGTTGGACATAGCGAGCAAACAGAGTGAATATCCAAAAATAACATGTTCAGACATTACAGTTTCAAACAGGGACACTAAGTTGTTAACTTTTTTAGCCATATTGAATGTGTTACAGCATCCAGTGAACTCCAAATTCAGTTGATAACGATCAACAATTTCCGCTTCAACTGAGTGGACATTAGTATAGCTAACAGTCTCCATGTTTATCCCAACTATTTATCGGCTAACAAAAACACAATACTTTATGAAACATCCAGCCTAATCTGACATGGTCTGTGAAGCATAAAACAACAGCATTACGGCGGCTAATCGCACAAACCCAGCCACCTACACAGCAAGCCAAATGTGTTTAGCCTAGCTAGACTACCTAACCTAGCTAGTCACCTAGCTCTACCTACTGTGTACAAGGCTATGCCACTTATGTATAAAGTAAAACCTGTGAATAGCAAACTCAGAGAAAATCAAATTGTAAATGGTATCGGATTGTTAAAGCACTACTCCGTGTTAGCCAGATACTTATTAAGGTTTTCCACCTTTTTTTCTTCTGTCATGTGATCATTCAGTGATTCACACAGTCCGCTAGCTGGTTAGCTTGCTAGCTATGAAAGAGACCAGAGTTGTGTCTTATTTAACGAATCATCGCGCCTCCCTGGAATCTCGTTCCAATCATGCAAAGTACGTCAAACACCTTTAACACAACAGACTATCTGGGCTAGATACCAAAGTCTTTTCATAATGCTTCAGTCTTACCATCGTTATTTTGCAGGATCTGCCTTACTTCAGGAAGCGACTGTGCACTGTGTTGAGACACGCCCAGTGACATCATCCGCCAATCAACAGGCAGTTTCTACGTTGTTGACGATAGCCCCTACGGATCGCCGATAAGGACATATCGCACGTAATCTTTTTCAAAGGGAGAAAATTGTTTCTCGATGTAGCGGGTGAAAGTACAAAATATCGGTAAATTCGTCATATTGAAATTACTTTCCGTCTCATTCCGTCCGTCCTGACTGGACCTAGAATTTCCTTATGTTTTGATAAACATGCGGGATATGTCACCCCGTTTCGTGACGGCTGACAACAAATTTAAGAGAGATTTGGAATACTTACAAGTACAGTTTTGAAATTTCCTGGTAAGCTACAGTGCATCAGAAGCTTTGTTCAGATAAAAGCAGTTCGGCTGGCAAAGCAACGAAAGACAACATAAAATAACATTATGCGAACTCGTTGATTGTCTCATTTTCCTTCTTATGGAAGGTCATTCACAGCCACCATTAAGCGAAAATAACGAGCAATTATTGGACACATGAAGGGATGCTACCAAAGTCTTGATGTTAGAATACTGCAGATGAACGAGAAACCAAGCTATGTAACCAGGATGTGCATAACTATACGCGTGAGGGTGGGAAAGCAAGTGTCCAAGGATTTTAAGTTTTGCGAATTGTTTTTTCTCACATTCAGTTGAGAGGGGCCCTTCTTTGGACAAGGTCAACCGTTTCAGTGAATGCCAAGGGAAAGGGCACAATTGGATGTACCAAGCACATACTGAAAAAGCCGTAACGCAGCAGATTTGTCAACACCCTTTTTTAAGTTGACAGTATGCGTTGATATTGTTTGTCACAGTTTTCATGGATCCCAGTCAGAACGGTCTTTCAATTCCATAGTCAGTAGAGGGCAGCACATTCTGCGTTGTTTCAGCCGCACTCACACCGCTCGATACCTATGTTTACAAACAGCCCTGCTCTCGCTGGGGTGGTCTGTCGTACACATGCGTGCCTTTACTGCTGTGAGGGAACGTCTACAAGGTCACACGCAGCCGTACACTTAAACACGCTTACACAGAAAATGTGTTAGGGCACTCGGCTGTAACGCAACGTTTTGTCGTATAGACTTTATTGTTATGCAACCAGGCCTGGCTCTACTAGCTCTACACAGTTCACCTGTCTCTCTGAAAGGCATAAATTACAGTGTTTATTCTGACCCAACAGAGAGAGAGAGAGAGAGAGAGAGAGACGCTATGTCCAGACAAACAGTGCATGAGAGTCTGTAGAGCACGCTGCTACGCGGTGCCACCCACAGCATGCCCGAGCTGACTAAACCCAAAGGACAGTATGACCTGGCAATGTCCGTCTGTTTCCTCTCATCTCGGTTTGCATGTTGTAAAGTCAGAATAGACGTGCTCTGTCTGGCTCGAGAGCAACGCAGTGCGGCTCTCTTGGCTACAGAGGCCATGAGCTCAACCCGTACATGGCATTCTTGTTGTTTCCAAGTTGTTACATCTGTTTTTCTGTGGCGTGCCCGCTTATTCACAGCGACTTAGAAGGACTGAGGGTTTACACCTAGCATGCAAAACAGTTCTGCAGCAGTTTGGGGGAAGTACGTTTTTCCAAGTGTGCCACTGGAGTGTCACCTCTGTGAATTTGAACCTGGAACAGTCTAGCTATGAGCTAGGCTCCCTCAACACCCACCCCCTGCCTGTATATCAGCTAGTGATCAGTGGGTCAGATATTTTGGGCTCTGGGGTTAAGGAACCTGCTCCTTCCTGAACTCTTGGGTCGCTGTGCCAGGGGTGTCATTAAATCTCATGAAAGATAGCTGACCGCTTATGTGGGGTGTCAGAGGAGCTGGTAATAGGAAGCTCTGGCGTTCCCCAGTCTTTGGTTAGGTCTCATGCATACAGGGAAATTCAGCCCAAGGAAAAATATGTATTTGGAGAGGTCACTGAATAATTTTTCCACAGTGCATACGTTGTCTTTGTTTTAATGAACAGTGATTGGCCTTTTACACTGTAGAGCTGTGACCAGGTTACCACCAGCTACGGTCAGTGTTGGCTGGTGTAAAGCAATTGCTTTTCCCAGAATGAGAGCTGCATTGCACAAAACATTTCCTGTGTGACAGTCAGGACAGATCCTTTCCCCTTTTCTCTCTGACTGGTCGGTTTACTAATGTCTCAGTATGCTCTTGCTGGTGTCTTGAGGCTTCCATCTGACACTGGGATGGGATGAGCTATCTGGCAGGCTAAATGACCAAACATAGAGCACCAATACACAAAATGTAAGTGCCTATTCACACTGATTTTCTCATCTTTCATGCTTCTGCAGAGCCATCGAAGGAAGACTAGGGGATGGCTGTTTGTAGGAACAACCCAGGTTCCAGATTGAGTTTTATGTCACAAGGGGAGACCGTTGCTATGGGAGATTTATTTTACACGTGAAAAGGGGTGGGGGAGGGCTCTCAGCAGTTTGACATTATTAAACTGTCAATAATGAATATTATGCAGCTGGGGGCTTGACCAGAGCCAAGGAAGGTTTAAAAGCAACAGCACTCAGACTAGAGGCTGGGGAACAGTAATAAGCAGGGCCAGACAAAACGATGGACAGATGGGGCCATGGCCTGAGGTGTCAGCCATGTGTGGGTATGCACAGAGAGAGCGAGGTATTAGAGTGCAATTCTGGTTTAACTGAGAGTCTACAGTGCCACTCATTTTAATCATTCTCACAAGGACCGTTCCATTCTTCTTAATTACCAGTAGTGATTATTCAGGTTTGCCAAAGAATTTCAAGTCATGAACATAAAAGATCAGTCCTTCCTCCTCTCTTCTTTTTCACCCTTGTCTCACTCTCCTTTTTCCTCCTTTTTTTCCCCCATCTTAAACTCCCTGTCTCTCTGACCTTCACACACACACACACACACACACACACACACACACACACACACACTTGTATGGACACATCATTTAGCAACCTGTCATGAGATCATGGTCAGACACACACTCAATCACATAGTCATATCAGCAGGTGGCTACACACACAAACCTTTGTTGGGGGGGGGAGAGGCTGTGCTCACTGACTTCAACACTGGTGTCAGAGGTCTAAGCCATGCTGATTCCTTGTCAGAGCCTGTGGGGCATGAATGTAGGCTGACCTCGTCTGCAGCAGTCAGCAGGTTTTTTACACTCTAATCTCCCAGACGCCCAGGGCAGAATACAATTGAACAAACACGCTAATCCCGGGACATGAAGAAAAGTAACAGCAACAAACAATATCATGACTACAACAATCAGGGCAGAGTAAGGCCTGAGTCCTGGCCACAGCAATCTGGAACAGTAATCCACTTAGGTAGGAATGTGAGTGCCAGTCAGTGGGACAGAGGGACCTTGGTCAAGTACCAATGGGTCTAATCGGGGGCAAGGGTGGCAGTGTGGTGTAGTGGAGAAGATGCTGAAAAGACATTCAACCTGTCCAACCTTCCTTTGTGCTGAAAAAACCCTGACCAACCAAGCCACCCTTACACCTATCAGAACGAAGGCAATTTGTACCACTGGGCTCTCGGTCATTGTTTGCAGATGACAGCCAGTTTTGAACCTCAACCAGTCATGAGGTTTAGCAGACACTCAAGACAAGCATCTTGTCAGCTGTTTTGATTATTATTAATCAAAGAAACAATGCCTGTTATTATATTGCACGCATGTGGTACAGGGCTGTTTGACAGACACAACTCACCCACTCATAGAAAGGGAACCTGACCTTGTGGTCGACCACGTGTGTCAATATTTACGACGCTGGCTGAACAGCTGTGTTGTTCTAAGCTGTGTTGTCATCTGGAAAGACAGTGTGAAGGTTATCAGTGATCTCTGGTGAGTAGTACTCTACTCAAGAGATACAGTGTGAACATTGATGTACTTGTGGACTAATAACCATACTGCAGCAGTTTAATAATGTACTGTATCTGTTCCGTGGGGCCATACTGCCTGTTGGAGGTTTTGAAAGCTAGTAAGCTTTGTTTGATAGCACACACACATATGAAAATGAGTGGCCTCCTTGCAGCTGTAGGCTGTGGGTGAGGGTAGCTATTTCTATACCAGTTTGTCCCTTTTGTTAATTAGTACATGCAATGACCTGTCCAAGAATCTTTCTCTTGCTTAGGGCTGTTCAATTGAAAATGTACATTCCCAGAGCTGCATTCTGTCTTTGGAAACCTTTTCTGAGATGAAATGGACACAAATCTGGATCACAATGAGTCATGAGTTGATATATTTCAGTGATCCTTGAAATCCATAATTTGTTATTTGCTTTGGTTCCAACTGTGTGTAGATGTACACAGAATCACTGTGGTGGTGTTCACTAGTTTTTTTTTTTTTTTTGGGGGGGGGGGGGGGGACTTCTGTTTTGGGCAAACCTTTGGAAACCTCCTTTTTCTTGGCAGACTCTTCATTACTGTGAAGATCAGGAAAGGACAGCTGAGGCAGGGGAGCAGTAGCATGTCAGCGTAATGAATGGAGGTTTGCAGCCATGGCATTGGGCCTCTGTGTTTGTAGAAATTTCTAGAGAGTGCGTGTGTGTGTGTGTGTGTGTGTGTGTGATTTGGCACAAGACTGAGGAATGTGCAACCAAACACATAGGATTTCTCTTGGCTTTTACAGCTGTAGACATGCCTAAGGATGGTGATTATTGCTTTATTGTCATCATTATTGCCCTAGTTGTTATTGCTAACAAGGTTTTTACACATTTAGACAAGGTGAGGAACACATAAAACAGAGTCTGAATAACACTTACATACACAGAGGATCATATTAGTATACAGACTAAAAAACTCACAGCAACACAGTGGAGTATAAATACTATATTCTTTATTTAAATATTTTACAACTTTGAAAACATATTTACAGAAACTATTCCTGCATTACTGTACTGTACATACACACGCGCGCGCACACTCGCACACACAAAAACCAGTGCAGCTCTCACACCGACAAACACAACCTGCTTTTAGACAGTATACTAGACCTTGTCTTGACAGCAGAAGCACCTTTGAAAACTAAAACCACTGCAGAGAAAGGGAGAAGAGAGCTCAATGAGGCAGAGAGAGCTCTACAAGAAAGAGAGCTCCATGAGAAAGAGAGACAGTGAGAGAGGAGAAGAGAGAGAAAGAGAAGAGAGAGTCTGCACTGAAGCAGCACACAGAGCCACATATAAAAGCAGGAGACAGGATATGGTAGCTTTGCTGCTCAAGGCTGTGCAGATGGAACTGGACTCATCTATAAGGCTAACAGGAAACAGTACAACCTTCCCTCCTCACCTGTCTGTCACACCTGACTCAGAGGCCAGCTGGGAGAGTGTCTTGGTAGGGTGCGTGGGTGGGTAGGGTTGTCAGACTACAGGACGACACACAACTGCTGTCACGCTAGTACAGTCACTCATCCAATAACCATCTTACTCAACAACTTATGGCATTCTGGAAGAAAAGCCTGGAAACCCACCTTTGTTTTTTTTTTCTTTTTTAATTTTTTTGTTTTAAAGTATCCCCATTTTGACATCTTAGGATCACACACAGTGACAGAAGTTTTCATTCCATTTCTGACCTGCAAGGGACAGAAATGAAAATGGGGCCACCCTTACACACCCCCATTTGTGGCATTTAAAAATACCCCATTATCCCTCCAATCAACATTGTGTGGGTTCTCATGTTTTTCCCCCAGGACCCTCACACAAATGAAGCAGGCATTTTGGGCTCTGGGTCAAAAGTTCAGCTCCAGAGATACAGAGGCTTTAGCAAAGCCAGTCTGCTATGCAGAAAGACATGACTCCTAAAAGCCAGAAACAGAAATAATTACTTTAAATTAACATAAATTTTGCCTGTGTGCAGTCAACACAGACTGCCAACTCAACCACTGAGTTTACCCGAAGGTTGCCTGCTATTCTCAGACCATGAGCATCTATGTGCGTTACATATTTCAAAGGTTGGTTGTCTTATTATTTTTTATTTTTTGCATGTCTTTAAAACTGTAGAATTTCAAGGTATGTCCAGAAAATTAACTGAAAAATAAAGTTACAGTCAGTTACAAAAAGGCCAAAGCTTATTATTATATTACAGTATTGCTTCACATTTCAAATTAGACCCAACAAAGCAACAACAAAAAGGGTCAGGAGACATGTCTTCAGTGTCCAGGTAACCTATTACAAATCACACAAGTAGTAAGGCAGGCCAAGTGGTGTCTGCCACATGGGTCACGCCCTCACTCTGTGCTTCTGAAGTGACCCACATGGGTCCAGATACATTCTCATATGGCCACTGGCACCAATTTCTGTTTTTTTTTTTTTGCTTCCCCAAGTCCTGATTGGCCAATCTGACCTGAGAGGAACTTGGCTGAAGGCCACCTGACACCTGACACACTTCCGTACAAGATCCATGTGAGACCTCGGATTGGAACCCAAGGCCAACTGGTTCTTTCCATACAGATTTTTTTTAAAGAGATGTGAACATGAACAGGATGGGGGAATCAATCCCTTGCTTTAAGGAGAGAGAACAAATCAAACAGAAAGGGAACCCCCAGCCAAATGGCTTGCACATTGAAATAAATAAAAATGAAAATGAACATGCACACACAGTCATTTACTTCAACCGCTAAATAAAAGCTGCACATGAGGTTACTGGAACACAAGGAATGCAGGAATGCGTCTGCAGAGAACTAGAATACAACCTCGATGTGAAGTCTGTGGTGAGAAAACACTGAAACGCTAAAATGTCAGACAACCTTTCAAGGAACATGTGACCTGACTCACACAGTGGCCTGTGCGGTAAAGACTGTATTTATAAACTGTGTTTATGAACTTTATTGTGAAAGGAATTGTGAGATGGGCCAGAAAGTCAACAAGTGAGCTCATTAACTCTGGGGTCATTTTTGGACAATTTTCTGACAAAAAAATCAAACAATATCAAAACAGTGCACTCCTGTCTTACCACCATAAAGCATACATGTCACACACAGCTTTAGCTGCAAAGCAGCGTCTGTCGTCTGTGTGGTCACACAAGGCCTTGACCTCTGACCTGTGCACTGATATTGGGGGCAGAGGAGAGGGACTGATGTTCTGCCACCAAATTCCGCGTTTATCTTGTGTATCTACCCGCATGAATGAATGCGTGTACACACAGACAGTAGCTTCAAGACTCTAAATGAAATACTCCTCTTCCTACATAAGGCATAGGTCTTGGAATGGCCCTGGCCATGTGAGGTGGTACACATTGATGATGCTATCCTATCATCCTCTCTGTTATCCCATCTTCCTCCCTTCCTCAGATACAGACATGCTAACACAACCTCTTTACACCTCCTTCAACCTCCATGTCCCTCCACAACTCCTGCACAGTCTCCAAGTCATGGCAATCTGTACCAAATAATTACAATCCATTAAATTGACATGTCGCTCCCTACCACCATACATACATACACATACACACACGCACACAAATCATGGTTTCCGCTCAGACTGCAGGTACACCATTTCTGATACCATCACATGAACTTCTGACCCTGCCCTTTCCTGTCTCAGCCATGCAGCTGGCTACACCCCTAAAATGCACACGCACCCTGCCATTCCTCTCCAGAACATCTTAATTTAAGGAGGACCCCGAAAACCCACACCTGGTGGAGCACAACCCCCCCCCCCCCCCCCCCCAATGCCTTCAACTACAGGAACACCATCATACACCTTTACGTAACTCAAAACACTTAGAAAATCCCATTTTGGCAAGCTACATCGAGCAGAGGTGACGCTGAGCACCCTCTCCAAACGATACACATCTCAGGTAACCATCGGGCAACACACACCGCCAAACCCCAAACACACGCAGCGGCATTACACTGCCGTCCAACTTGCACTAACACCTTAAATAAAATAGGAGGTGGGAAGATGTGCGTGGGGGGCAAAGCAGAACCACTGGCCCAAGTGGCTAAGGGAGTGGCTGGGGTGCGTGGACTCGAGGGTGCTGTTTAATGCAGAACTGGGGTCTGTTCCCAGTCTAGACAGCGGGAGACAGTATGGTAGAGTGAAATACAAATGGAAGACAGCTGAACGAACACGCCTCCCCATGGACACTCAGTCTGTGTACTCCGCTACTATTGACAACAGGACGGTGATGTCATCAGGCTTGCCCCCTGCGCGACACACACAGAAACACACATAGGAGAAAAGGCTGTTAGAGAAAGCAGCCACCCGCCTGAATGAACCCCCACTTACAAAGGGTTTCAGTCCAATCCAACAACTCCTTTTTCAGTCCGCTGGCAGAGCGAAACGGCCATGTAGGAAAAGAAGAAAAAAAAAAAACAAGCAAAGCTGATTTGTTGGGAGTTTTTCTTCCCTCCTCACTCCACAGTGAAGTGGCCACCGAGTTCTTGCCTGATTTAAAGAGTTTCCTGGTAACCAAGAACTATGCTGCGGACCTCAGTAGTGGGGGGGGGGGGGGGGGGGGGGGGGGGGAGAACAACCATCCTTCCATCTCACTCCCTCCCTCCTTTTTCCTCTCTTTCCCAACCCCCCTCCACCCGCTCTCATCCATCCTGCGTAACTCACCTCGTACATTAAGTCCATTGTCACAAGCGAACTGGGCAAAAGGCGACATGTAGTTGGGGTCGTACGCGAGCTCGTGGGCCTGCTCTGCAATGCTGCGCGCCGTCTGCTGGATGCTCTCGTAGTTGGTGTTCTACAACAGAGGTGTCAGATAATAACGGTTCATTTTAGAGCCCTAACACAGTCTTGAAGGTCTCCCTAAAAGTCACTCTAAAAACTTCAAACCTGCACTAGGGGGTCAGCTTCAAGGGGACAAATGCCGAACCCCACACGGTGCTGATGGGACTTTAACTTGAAGAACTAGAGCTTGTGAAACTTGTTTTCCTGCACTAGTCTCCCCCGTACCTTGGAAATGCAGCACACGTTGGTTGATGGGAAATGTAGTCCAACGCAAGAGGCTGCAGAATACATTTAACCTGGATGTGCATTTCTCTTCCCATCTACTCCTCTGCCTATCTCACCCCTTTAACAGCGCTGCACTATGGGTGTAATGATAAAACAGTCATTTTCAATTTCATTAAAGCCAGACTCTACATCCCTGGTCCTGCAGTGCCAGGGACCTTTCCAAGTGGCAATTTCCAGGGACAGGCTCCAATTATTGGGCCAATTATAAGATTAAAAGCTCAGAGGGAACAGCAACACCAGGTTGTATGGAACTGCGTTCACAGCGTAGACAGTGCTGCGTATGCTGTGTGTGTGTACTGTGTATGCACTGTGTGTGTATTGCGTGTGCTATGAAAGTACAGTGTGTGTATTGTGTGTGATGTGTATGTGCGCATTGTATGTAGTGTGTGTTCCATGTGTGTATTGAATGTGCTGTATACTGTGTGTACCGTATGTACAGTATATCCTCATACCTTGAGCTTCTTCAGTTCCTGCAGGATCATGTAATCTGGCATGTTGTCAAACAGGCCGTCGGTGGCAGTCAGGATGATGTCACCCAGCTGGACGTCAAAGGAGGAGCTGTCTGCAGCTTCAGGGCTGTGGGCAGGGTCAGAAAGAACACTATCAGCTATGTGCCTATAGGGGATGTAATATTCCAGATTTGAAAGGGTGCACTTACTAGGAACGAGATTTAAAGATTGATAATTTCATCATGTGGTCATGAGTTATTTCAGTTTTGTACTGCTTTATCAAAAACAAAAAGCTAAGAAAATAACTGCATTCTTTCTTGTCTATATTCACTGATTGGAGTGGACAGGGTTTCATCTTTTTGATATTCAGTCCTGGGAATCGGAGATTATTCCTACACACAGTAAGATGAACCATAGGATGCAGATTGTAGCAGTTTAACACATAGATACTTCATGGATACTTTTTTTTATACTTTATTATCCGTACTGCTGATCAACCGGCTTATTATACAACAACACAAATCACACTGGATGAGACCATCTGTTGTGACTGTAGCCTGCCTTCCTCGTTACCCATACCCCCACCCAGAAGAAATTTCCTGAGTCACATGACTCTGTGACGGGGACCCCGACTTTGCCCCCGTCATGTGCCTCGGGTAACATTCCTTCCACATTCCTTCCAACGTAACTGATCCCAGGTCAGCCTCTGTGCATGTTAAAGAAGCAGTGAAGGGAAACTAGCCAAAGGTCAAAGGTCAGCTGGAAACAAGGGGCCACACCCGGTGAGGGAGGTGATGTTTATGAGTGGAATTTCGGTCCCTGGCGGTATCAAGCATGTGGCTCAGACTCCGGGGTGTCAAGTTCTGTTCCTGGACGGCAGCCGGGAACCTTTGGCTCAAAGTCCCCACAGACACCATCATCTCCTCTACCTTATGCAGCCAAATATAACTGTGACCGCTAAAACACCCTTCAGAGGTAGATGTTTATGAGCTTTCTGAAAAGAAATGAAGGAACTGGAAGGGAAACGAAGGAATCGTGTGCACGTGTGGTGGTCTACAATGGGGAAATGCTTATCTTGTAAAGCTTAAAGGAGTCATGGCTCCTAACAGGTGATTCTGCCAGGTAAGGGACAGTCCAGTACACAAACCAAGCCAGCTTAGAGAGACAGGACACAGCCAAGGATAGTTGTTCAGGACAGGACATGCTGTGCCTTCATACTTTCAATTAGAATGTTTATGTGCGTGTGTGTGTGCGCCTTTGTTTGTGTGTGTGAGATGTCCGTGTGTGTTTACGTGATGCGTGTGAGTGTGTGCATTTATGTGATGAGTGTGTGTGTGTGTGTGTGTGTGTGTGTGTGTGTGTGTGTGTGTGTGTGTGTGTGTGGGGGGTATAAGAGAATGCGATAAGGTGGTAGTGTTAAATGCCCTGCGCCACTGGCACATTCTAATCATCTCTACTGAGCTCCATACCAGGCCATGCTATAAAAGATTAAAAGGTCCCACATAAATTTAGAAAAACACGTGAGAGGCTCAAAATAATCTCCCTCTGCTTGTCTGCGACGATCAAAAACAGCCCAGGAGACAGTGGGAAACAGGATTGGCTGATCTGAGGAAGGCCTCCAGCCCACCCTCTCTCTGTGATTTGTGCACGGCTCAGGCATGCTCTGTTGAAAGGGGGGCGGGGTCACGGACTCTGGACTGCTGGCTGGAGGCAGGAATGTGGGCCAGGCTTAAAAGGCCTCATAACTGCAAATACAAAAAGCAGTGACATCACAGCGAGCGTGTTTGGATATGCCATCCGTTCAAACATTGTGGGGACTGTGCAGACACAGAGGTCACAAGGTCACACAGGTCCATTTTTTTGCCCCAACCCCTGGGAGAAGGTGCCGAAGTGGTATAATTTGTGTGACACTGAAGGAATGGTGCTTAATCCTACTGATCTGGGTACAGCTGTGTTTCAGTGCTGGAATCCTGGCAGCAGAGAGACCCAAATTCACCCTCAGTCTGACCGCACTGAATCTGGCTCAGTACGACTCTCTTCAACTGTAATTTCATTTTACAGGCAGGTAGGTTTCACTTCGGGACTGTACAGGTGAGGTACTGACCTGCGGAGCCATACAGGTGAGGTACTGACCTGCGGAGCTGCACAGGTGAGGTACTGACCTACGGAGCTGCACAGGTGAGGTACTGACCTGCGGAGCCATACAGGTGAGGTACTGACCCACAGAGCCGCACAGGTGAGGTACTGACCTGCGGAGCCATACAGGTGAGGTACTGACCCACAGAGCCGCACAGGTGAGGTACTGACCTGCGGAGCCATACAGGTGAGGTACTGACCTGTCACTCAGGACCACCCCCTCAGCTTCAGGGGGTGCGATGGACAGCTGGAAGGGCGTGTTGAAGTAGTGCTGCTGCTCATCTGAGCGGTGAACCACCTCCCCACCCCGAACAACCAGGAACCCAGAGTCGCCCAGGTTAGCCGTGTGCAACCGGTGACTGCGGCGGTCCAGAACCACAATACAGGCTGTGCTGCTTCCTGTGAGAGAGAGCAGGGGCGGGAGGGACAGACAGAAGGAGGGAGGGAGGGGGAGAGAGGGAGATAAGGACAGTATAGGAAACAGAAAGAAAATATTACATTTGTCCTCGTTTTTTTTCAATAAAATTAGCCATTCGTGTATGACTAAAAAACACAACAAATAAATTCCACATTCTATCCAATGCCTTGTCTAGATCTGTGTTTTTCTGTAGAGTGTTTGGAAGAGCCTTCAGGTTAACTGAATCCAGCAAAGAGGGTTAGCAAAAAGTGGCCTCTGCTAATGTGGGCTACTGTCTGGGTCACACCGAAACTGGGTTTATCTCAACACACGCAACTGGAGGGAAACAGTGACAACAGTGCACATCCCTGCACACTTAACAGTATTATACAGTACAATAAAAATTATAAAACAACATGTACTGATTTGGAGTCCACTTTTATCCAACACTAAACCTGGCTAAGAGGCTCTAGCACATGACCCTATTCTCCTGCACGTAATGCCCTCTCAGACATTGAGGAACACGTTCTGACCTGGTAGAGGAGCAGCTGATGTAGGTGGAGCTTCCCAGGCATATGGGTGAGGGCTAAAAGTTAGGTGTCACCTAATGGGCTGAGTGACCCTGCAGGGTATACCTACTGAACATCTTCCCCCATGCTGTCCACAGTGTTTTGAGTCCTACATCATTCCCAAAAAACAACCAATTTGACTTTGACACCCAAAAAACACTTGACAGTGGTGGGAAAAAAAATGGACTGCGTCCTCAACTGCCATGATGATTTCAGGGGACTCCTTGTGTGGCTATCACGTTCCAAAAGGCCTTGGCTTTTTTGTTGTTGTTGTTTTTGTTTTTTGAAAGACTGCCCCCACCTCATGCTACAGGGAGAAAGGGGAGTGAGAGAAAGAGAGAGAAGGTAACAGAGTGGGATGTAAAGAGGATGAGAGGGAGCAAGAGAAAGACAGAGAGAAACAGAGGGAGAGAATGCCTTCCAACGGCCTGTCAGGGCTTTAAGAGACTCAAAGGAAGTGCCCACATCTGAGGAGCCTGAGGGCACCTTCATTTCAACTCCATATGGCATAAATCCTGTGAAGGTTTCTCCTATCAGCACATAAAAGCCATTACCTTTTTAAACAATCCCCCGACCCCCAGCTCTCATTACCACAGCAGGAAATATGGCACTCGAATGTCAGCTATGCCAATTAACGTTCCATTCGCCGGTCCCTTCTGTAGTGTCCAGATGCAGTGCTGTGGGGGCAAGCGGGTTGTGTGGGGGTGCGGCTCACTCTGAAAGCAGCTCAGCTTTCCGCCAAACGCTTTTCTGACCTAGAGGGAATTTCCCCTCTGACCATCCGTGCTGACCTCTGGGGTCACTGTACCTCTCAGAGCCAGAGCCAAGGCCAGGACCTGTCAATCACTGGAGCCCGGTCAGGTGGCGGAGGTAAAGGCATCACATGTGCGACCACAGCTATAATGAGCATGGCGCCCTCACTGTCCCACTACAGCGTTTCAGGGACCCATGTTTGTACCCAGAGAGATGCAGGTTCCAATCCCCAGAAAGCAACAAACACCCAACTGAATAAATGGACAGCTGAATAAATGTTGTGAAAAGTCAAATAATATATGAATATATATGAATAAATAAATGAAGACATGGGACCTTCTGATTAAGTCAAGTGCCCATACCACTGCAGCACACGGTAAGGATGTTTTTTTCACATTCCTGACTCACAAAACGGTACAATCACTTGTCCAGAAATCTCACTCCTGGTCACAGCTGCTGTCTCTCGGACCTGCAGTGTTTCAGAGACGGGCCAGTTGGGAAACCCGCTCACATAAATAAAGAAATAAATGAATAAACAAACAACCAAACACTACCACCTGAATAAAGGTGCCCACAAGGCAAATGGCATACTATAATAATGTGAAGTATATCCTGCTTATGCATCCATAAGGAAAGCAAGACAAACTTTTAACAGCTGTCAAAAAACAAACAAAAAAAAAACAACCTGCTCTTGGTCACAGGTCCTGCTCCTGGTCAGGGGGAATGCAGACTTCATTGCTTTGAACCTGGACATCCCAAGCAGGCCAAAATATCACAGCCGCCCAAAATACACCCCAGACCCCCAGGGCAATGCCTGTCAACATGCAGAGGGCGGAGACTCTACAGGTGGAGGGACTTTGGGTTGAGGGATCCATTACTTCCACCCTCTCGGGCGCTTAATCATTTAACGAGAAAGGAAAGTGGTTGCTTCCGAAAAACGTCAGAATTGCAGCTCCAGGTCAAAAAATTAAAAGTCCCAAAGAGCACTCAAACACAGACAACAGAAAATGAGTTAAAGGGCTTTAAATCTGCCTTACAGCAGCCTGCAACACATTTCCACAGACATCTTCACCAGGCAGTCCCCTTAGTTTATATGTAAACTCTAATGGGTCATCTATTCTGGCCACGCAGTGCTTCATGAAATTTCTTATCACTAAAACATCCTTATATTCATAACATTGGTGGTTCAGCCTGGGGAAAGGCAACAAATGGACTCTCTCTGCTCTACAAACTGCACCACTTATCAATTCAGTGTTTCAGACACCATGAAAGCAACACCTTATAGACTCAATCTGGCATGCAGTGAGTTAAACGATCATGTGCACGTTGTCAGATCACCTTCCTGACACTTTAATGGCAGCCGCTCTGTGCCGCGCACCTCATTCTCAGCGTTCTAAACGCAGTCCTGACCACAGTTATCGGAAGAGCCTTTGTTTTAAACACAGAGCGGGAAGACAACGTGGCAGTCAGAATAAACCTCCGCGGTAGTTTAGCTCCAGAAATATCCGCCTGCTTGTGTTTCTTACGGTCCCCGTGTTGTTAACTGCAGCATGCTCTCTGGTTGAGCTGCAGTGCCTGAGTGCTGCCAGAGAAGCGCCTCTGACTCAACACCAGCGCTGTGACTCACGACAGCAGCACCGTGACTCACTCAGGATACATTATTTAATCGCCCTCTCTCTCTCTCTCTCTCTCTCTCTCTCTCAGCTGCTGCCATATACCACGCACTTTGTTCACTATCTGTTTACGGCAGTTGCTGAGAGAGAGAGAGCCTAAGCAATGTTAGGCTACTTACCTGTACCTGCACCTTATTCTAGGTAAACCAAACCTACCGCATTCTGCAGCTGTGTGAACGTTCTGAATGACAACCGCTGCTTGTGTAAGTGCTGAATAACCACTGCATGTGTGAATGTGTTTAATGGTGACCACTGGCAGTGTGACCATGCTGAAAAGTGACTTCTGTCTGTGTGGACGCACTGCGTGACGCACTCACCCAGCAAGGGCACTTTGTTCTGCAGCAGCTCGTAGTAACTGGTGGTCAGGATGCCCACAGGGCTGCAGGGCGTGAACCGCCCCTCCCTCACCAGCCTCTCGCACGTCTTCATCAGCGTCACCGAAAACTGGGAGGGGTCCACACCGTAGTCCCTCCAGCCACCCACGCCATCAGCCACTCCTGCAGCAGGAGAGAGGGAGAGAGGGGAGGGGGAGAGGAAAGCAAGGCAGAGAGAGGTGAGTGACTCAGCAGCTGGGACATTCCCACACACACAAAAGCGGGGCGACATATGGTGGCCCCTCCGGCCCGGCCATTGTGCATCGTCATGGCAACGACCCGCAGCTCTGTCTCGATCAATGGACAGAGTCAAAGGCGACGGCGGGGTGTCTGTCTGCCGCTTGCTCTTAGCCAAGAGTCATTGTCGCAAAATAGGGGTCAATTACTTCACACAAATCTAGGAGCTTAATGAAGCCAAGCTGGGCTGCTGTATCCTAGCATGGATGCATTACAGCTGGCTCCCCTTCTGGGTTCCAAGTTCAGCTGGGCTTTTGTCACCTTTGCTTCTCTAACAATCAGCACAACACAGCAATTAATGCAAGTACTATATGATCATACACATTGCTGCCTAAATACCATTACATAGGGCCTAGTAATTAAAGCAGGGCAAATAAGTGAAAGCGCATCCTACAATTACCTTAATTACTGCCTGGCCCTTGTCACAGAGACCAACAAGCTTTATATGAAACACTCATATACACAAAATATTTGCACTCGTACCACACACGGCCCATTCTCCATTATCAGTAAGCAGCGTCTGTGTGAAATCCAGCCAGGAAAGCAACTGTCATTGCTCTGTGACATGTAAGTTGTTTGAATCACACTGCTACTCCACCCCTTGAGCATAGAACCTTACAAAACTTATGCAGGGGTTTAGATGTGTTACAGGCTGTTGGTCACAAGGGCACAACGGTATAATTAATAAAAAATATATAATTTAGCGTCACCTTAGGAGTAATAGTGCCGGTAGCAAGGTGAGCGACGCTGTGTCAATGGAGACTTGAGTGCCACAGTGTTGGTTTAATTTAAGATGGCTCTGGTCTTCCTCAGTGGAGACAAGACAACACTGTTTAGAAACTCTGTCTCTCACACACACACACACACACACACGCACACACATGCGCAAATGGGGAAATCAAGGGAGGTGCAGGTGGCAGACAATGCGTGTAACCAAGGCCTAAATTCTTCTTGTCTTTTAATAATATTGCTGTAAAGAGCTATTAGTTTTCTTTTTTCATCCCCCACTGAGTGAGGGGGGAACCCCTTCTGACACATGGAGGTGACTGACTGTGACAGAGCGGAGGGGGCCTTGCCAGCATGGGGCGGTGGTGTGCCCTCTGTCTGAACCTCTCCTAATCTTCTGCCAGGCTCCAATAAAACAAACTGCAGCCAGAACTGAGAGGAGCGCAGACTGAGGGTCAGGGCACTTCCAAGGGCCCAGCCAACCAGAGGTCAGCCACAAGCCAGGCCCAGCTAATCAGGACCCTGCCAACCAGGGACAAGCCAACTATGGCTAAACCAATCACAGCCCTAAACCCACACTTATGGGTATGACAGCAGTGACCTGTCTGGGAATTCCACAGCAATCACTCCAGAGTATAGACTGATTTCACCCCAAAATGATGATCCAGGAACAGTATTCATCTGAAAACATGTAACTACTGAGGTTATGACTAGTGGAGGGTGAACTAATGCTAGGATGGTGGTCACGGGAAGAAAAGAGTCCATGATTTGTTTGCATACTTTAGCTGTACAATTTCTCCCCGTTCGGTTTTAGTTTCAAATCCCACTCCTGTGGGCAGAGCTCAGCATACAGAAGGTGCAGCCACAGGGTGACAGCCAATTCCACAATCTCTGCAAACTCAAGAAATTCCATCCAATCCTAGTGACCTTTAACCTTTGCCAATGACAACATCATCATTAAGAAGCCATGTGATACCCAACATTCCAAAATTTGCATGCAGACTCAGAGCCATAGGACAGCTGGCAGCCATGATTACATAACAGTGTCCTGCTGCTGGAGTGGGGGATTTTTCCTGGAAAGGCAATTCATCCCACCGCTTCCACCACACAAGACTGTGAGATTCCACAGAGATATCATGGAAAGGGGAGCTCACAAGGGTGGGTGCCCACCAAAACCACACACACCATGAGCACGCACACATAACAATGCACGCATGCACGCACACACACACACTGCTAGGCCACAACTGGGCAAATGCTGACGCACATTAAATACACAGAGGGACCTGTGACATATGCAAGACTTTCGGGTATTTTCAAGAAGCTGAGAAGTGTGTGTGTCTGTGTGTATGCAAGTGAGTGTGTGTGTGTGTGTGTTTGGGGGCAGTGGGGGAGTTGGCTTGAATAATATGCAAGACCTGCATTTCCCCAGCCCTGGCTCTTAGCCATCCTCTACAGCATCCAAAAAGAAATAACGAAAGAAAAATGCCAGAGGGTCTGTATTACATCACTCACATGATGTTATAGACACCCACCCTTTCGCCTTTCATACATCGCTCAGTTTACACAGCCGGATATTTACTGATGCTACCAAATATGACTATAGCAGGCCCATCTGAGAATCAAAGCTGGAACCTTCTGCTCTTAAACCTAGCTGTTCAGCCACAACACCACACTGTAGCCTGAGTGGGCATCCAGACCACAGGGGACACAGCTGACTGTTTCCAATCAGCCGAAGGAAAATGGCCATCAGAGTGTGTGGGCTTCCCGACTGGCCTGTCTCTGAAACACTGCAGGTTCCAGAGACAGCAGCTGTGAACAGGAGTGAGATTTCTGGACAAGTGATTGTGCCGTTTTGTGAGTCAGGAATGTGAAACAACATACCTACAGTGTGGTGCAGTATTATGGGCACTTGACTGAATCAGAAGGTCCCATGTTTTAATCCCAGCTGGAGCACTGCTGTTGTATCCTTAAGCTTGTGACTTAACTATCATTTGCATCTGCAGAGCAAATGATAACTGTAATACTGTTCCTGACAATTTGACAGGAACTGAGGAGTGTGTGACAGTGAGTCAGATCCAAATGAGGACCATGTGCCCATAATCTCACACAATCCTTCTGTGCTGTCACCAAATCCTGCACAGAGAAACATCCTCTCTGTGAGTGGAATCAGTTTATTCTCTAGCTCTCTCAGGGCTATATGCCTTGTATAGGCCAGGCAGAGTTTCAGCTCAGAGCGGGAAGAGACAGACTCCAGCAGACTGCAGCATTCAACAGTCATAGATTCTGGTGTAAAAACTGCACAAGAAAACAAAAAAAAAAACACTAAGACTTCTAACAAGCCTTAACATATGGTGGATGACTCCAAATTACAGGTTACATTCAATTGTTCTGCTATATTTGCCTTGACTAGATGCCTTGTCCTCTAGTTGAGGCAGATTTGTGACACAAACCCTAAAGTGACAACTTTCCAAAATCACCTAGAGCTACAGGTGCCACCACTGCCGTGGCAACCCTGACCCTTTCCCCAGACCATGTACTGCCCCTCCCAACACTGTGCTGTTGAATTTGGCACAATATCTGTTTACAGAAACATAGACAGTCCCACACTGTGAAAATCAAGGGCAAAGGAGTCAGTGAAGGGCAAAATTCACCGACAATTATGAGAGGCCCAAACTATAAAAAAACCCGCATACTGGATTTACTCTGTAATCATATATCCAGCCCAGCAAGCACAAGTGATATGACAGCATGAAGAGGTGTATGATTTTTAAAAATAATTTCAATGACAAAGAGGGCGTACTTACTATATATTACTGTGAAAACTGGTGCTAGCACCAGCCAGAGTAAATATGAAGCCACATAATGATGCAGAGGGCTTGAATACTCCCAGTATCACAGCCATAGACATCTGCACCATTTTCCCTCCAAACATGGTTTAATTAAGAAAGCATCATTTTCCGTGCGATTCTGCCATTTTTGCAAGCTAGAAACTGAGACACCAAAAAAAACACAACCCACAATTTTCCCAAATCATAATGAAACTGCATGTGCATCTTTCCTGTTGGGAAGCTGTGATAGAAAGTGCTCTGAAATGTCATCCGCATTTGAGAGGAGATGGAGAAGCGGTGTGCTCCCCCCCAGGCTGCAGAGACTCTATGAGTCACAGCTCGCAAGAGTCAGCCGTCTCAGCAACCAGATCTGGCTTGCTGGGGATGAAGCCATGCTATGGAATAGTGCTACCTCTCTGTGGATTACTATGATTCATCATAGCTCTGCAGTGCTTAGACATGAGAACCAACACACATTTCAATGTGGAAAAGAAAATGTACAACAGTGAGCAGAGACAGCAGCCGCTGGTGATAGCAGAGCGAGGCTTCATACAGACCCCAAAACAGGTAGAGCTATCACACTATTAGTGACTGGCTGAGCTGAATAAATCAATGTTTTGCTATGGAGAGAGACAAACTGTTTCACAGGAGTCACTCATTGACAGCATGATGGTCAGTCAACCCATTGATGCTCGGCCACAAACGTACCTGTTGTCCATCACGCGATTCATTAATTAGTTCTTGAGGGAAAACAATGCGTTTTTATTCCGTCTAAAATATTCATATAAGAGAACAGACCTACCTATGAACCTGTATTCTCCCTTTGAGTGATGTAATTGCATGTGTCATTATCGGTACTGGTAATGTTTGGTATACCCCTTACAGCTGCGCAAAATAAAACCAAAGGACGCATACGGTTGCACAGCAGTGGCAAACGCTTCGGCGTGCGCAGGATAACGCAAGCTTTGATGGTCATGTCCACTGTTCTTGTACTAACACTGCTAATAACCAATTTCGCGCATATATTTGCGCATTTATATCAAAACGTTGCCGTTTGGTATCTCTAAGAACAAGGAATTGATCGTAGCATTTGGTGAATTCTGCCAACATGGCTGCCCCCATGGTTGACCTTTAAACATCTTGAACGGCCTCAATAGAGTGTCAATCCGGTTTAAATCAAGATCACTCACAAGGTGAGACGGAAACCACAGGCGTGCCAATGTGGGCGTGCACGTTTTGAGTATGTTAGCATGGTTAACTAAGCCACACGCGAATCATATTCAAAACACGACAGTGTTTCGGTTGCTCGCAACCACTTACTTTAATGAAATAAATACTTAAATTACATGTTGAAAAAATTTAAAGGAGAGCTTTTAATGCAACCATTTGTTTTTATGACGTAGAGAATGTTTACATCGAAGCGCGTGCACGCAGTCGCCCACCGTTGCCCGGGGTCCCTTGCGTCTCTTTCTGGGTAAAAGGTCACCACTTCTAGTAGGTCGAATACAGCTGGATCTTTAAAGCCATCTGAAAAGCTAAATTGTGCATTTGACGACTTTATTTAAAAAGCCAAGCAACAGGTGTATGCATGTTTTTGTTATCAAGATAGTGGTGAAGCTACGGATTATATGTAGACCCAGGTCTACATGAAGGTGAACGGAAGATTGTATTCAAGCAACTCTATGGGTGAACAGTACTGTGTGCACTTAGGTCATTCGGGTCAGAATCACAATTTGAAATTCTGAAATTTCAGGTTAAACTACCTGGCAAGCTATCTAGCAAATAGTAAGTTGTGCATTGCCGTATGGTGCGTACTAGCTTGTCAAAGGCACCATAATGTTTAGCTAGTTAACTAAGCAAACTGCCATGGACTGCGTTCCAACCTCAAAACACAGCCACACACCACAGCTGCTGGCTAAGTACATACCTACGTATAAATCAAATGTTTAAACTTGTTCGTGCTAACTGGACTTACCCAAAACATCGGCGGATCTATGTCGTGCTATGAAGCAGGCGTCGTCACCATAACACATCCCCTTTTTCAGGATCCCCTTACGAAAATCTTTTCCGAATCCGCAGCTTGCGGTCACCAGGCTGTAGTCCCGGCTATCTGTTTGGGCAAGTCCACCCAGGACGGCCCTGGCAACCAGTCTACCATAGGAAAGTACGGAGATCATCCCCCCAAAGCGAGCGCCCACCTGCGTGCCTACCCCTACACTCACACCGCGTCCGGTCTCCACTAACTACGATCTCTCAACCAAACACCATTCGGCTGCCTACAACACAAAGCGACAGAATAGTTAGCAAGCTAGCCGGCTTGCTACCAAGCTAAATACCGCCGCGTTCGTGACAGTCCTTGGGGATGCTCGTGTATGTTTACTGCAGTCCTGGAACCGTCCGATGACAGAGGGTCTTTAGGTTTTGGCGGATTTAACTGTACAGGTTCCTCCCGGGTGTTCTATCGTTCCAGACATTTTTCTCCTTCACTCGAGATTACACAAACCCCCGAGTTCCGGCGAGATACACTGCGAGATACGGGTCCTTCGGTCTTGTGACTCCTGGCTTGACGTCACGACAAACCATTATATACGCAATTAAGGTTTTCCTTAAAAGGCCATCAATCGTGGACAGCATAAATCAAGGTCAAGTATTCACTGTCCGAACAGGAAAATTTTCGTAATGACTAAAGTCGGGTGTCCCTTAGCTGATACAGTATATTTCTGTGCCAAAGACATCGTATTGGAACAGGGAATTCCACAGAATACGCTTTTACTTCGTAAAGTCAAGAATTGATTACATGTGTCAATGATCAATCAGTTATCATTTAAATACGGTTCCTAGTATTGACCACTTGGGTCATGCAGACTGCAATTTTGCCAGACAGCAAAACTCCTCTAGATTAGATTTTCTCTCCAAAAAGAAGAGAGTAACATTTATTGCAACATATTACTACTAGTAGATATACTTTCTAGTGGGTGTGAAATTTGAGGAAAACTGCAGTATGAAACAAAGTGGATAGTTTGCTTTTAATATGTAGAGTGGCTTTGTACATTTTGTGCAAAGTTATTTTCAAAAACATTTTTATCAATAGTGAATAAACAGAAGTGAAACTCAAAACATTAGGATGCCAAGGTCCACAATTACAATCTGAAATACAATTTAGAATTTGAAATTATATGTAAAAATATGAATGTTATAACCGTAGAATTATTGTGCCCAGTTAGCTCAGTTGTTAACGTGGTTTACGGAGAGGTCTGTCAACCTCACTGGGTAGAGTGTATATCTGATAAAGTACCTCACTGCACAAGAACAATGGTATGCATTGTTATGCATTGAAATCATTTTCCAATTAACAAAATCCAGATTAAAATATCTGATATATCTGACTCATGTACGATTCTGAACATTGTCAAAGTTCAAGATGCAGTACAAAATGTTATCTGTATGACGTCGTAGCGTCGACCCTCACGACACTAAAGATGGAGAACGAAGGGGAACTAAAGCTTGCCTCAAGGTTAAATGGATAACCAGGGAAACTGAAGCCATTGTGGCTCAAATTGACCCAGTGGCTACAGCAAGAAAAACACTTTCTGATGATCCAAAATGGCGGCAAAGAGCGTCGTTTTCCTTCCGTGACAAATATTGAATTCGATATCTAATTTAAAGTTAATTCAACTATTATAATATTAATATATGAAATTTACAATTTATAAGAAACGTGTTAGCTACATATGATAATATATTACAATAAACGTTTTTGTTTTGCTCCCAGAATGCCCAGCTGTACTCCTGGATACTGCAAACGCTAGACTGTTACTAGGGACGATGGATGTATGGTTGTGGATCTGCGTTTTCAGTTGTTCTGGGAATGCCATTTTAAACGCGAATGCAAAAATAAGCTATTTTAACTCAACAACCGCGAGCGACAATGAATCAGTTACCGATATAAATGCACTTTTTAATAACACGAGGCCGGAAGATGCCTCAACCGCTTCTTTGCCAGTGACACCTGAAACTTTGCCAGACGCATCAACCACAGGGTATCCGGGTATAACCGGACCGCCTGAGGTAGGCACTGAAATCTTTACGACCACAGACGTAAATTCGTCACCCGAAACGACCACCACAATCACGCACACCACTCCTTCGATTTCTGGGTCCCAACCTTTGCCGCTCTCCGGTTCCCTTCCTCCTCCTGTTACAGACGGTAAGATGCTAGTGTCAGTGTCACTCCAATGACTCGTTAGCTCGTTAGCTACATTTGTACTTATTTTGGTTTGTATCGCCTTGATAGATGTGACGTTGTTTGAAATTTGCTTTCTTATTTACGCTGAATGTGACCTCAGTGTGCATATATAGCTTGTTAGCTAACTAGCTAATTATATCCTCGTCGTCTACAGTTTCCAGACTCTGCCCGTGCAATTTGCTGGAGGGACAGTGTGACGTCAACTGCTGCTGCGACAGGGATTGCGTCGGGGACTTCAAACTTTTCACTTCGTGTTCAGTGGAAAAGCTCGTGCAAGTTTCTCTGCCATTTCTTTTAAATTAGTCAGACGGAAACTGCATGCCTGTGATATGCATTTCAGTGCTCTAAGGCCGGAATAATGTTCCAAAGATAAAGTGTCTCCCACATGCTATATCATGCTACTTGGTGATCGGGGTTCTGTGCAGAGCGCAAGTGTGTTGCAGTCATGCCGAAAGTAAAAATAGACTACAGAATAATAATACGCAGTGTCTTTCGTTTAAAGACTGACTGACTGAGGTTGTTTCGACTGCTTATTGCGTTAGCTGGATCACTGATCGTATGTGGCAGTACATAATGATCACCCACATTTTCCGTGTTATTTGTGACCACCCCCAGGCACAGAGTACTTTTACGTGTATTGTATTCAGTGAGTGTACCTGACAGCCTTAAAACTCAAATTAAATACCATCTTTAATTATTTCAGTGCAGACCCACAGTTATGCAGTCAAGACACTGTCCAGTACTCGCTCAGCACTACTGCAGACGGCTGGGCACGCGTGCAGACCTCTGTCACGCAGGAAGTAAACCCAAACATCTTGTGCATACAGAGAGCCAACTGTAAGTGGTGTCTATACTTCTCTGATTCATTTGCTTGTTTATTTGTTTGGTACATGGACTGATGCAGGAAGACTAACATAAAAAGCACAGGAAAGACAACCATCGCCAAAACAAATTCATTAATTGGATTATATGGTACTGTACTGTAGTCAGTTTACAGAGGAGTGCTGACTAGCTTCATTCCAAACATACAGTTTCAGCACAGAGTTGGCACATCCCCTATTTAACTCATCAGCACACACTATCTGGAAAACAAAATGTCCATGTGTGTCTTTTTATTACAAATTTGCATATCATGCATATCATAAGTAAATGTTTGCCATAGTGGTTGGTAATGCCCTGGCTTTGAAAGTAATCACAGGGTTCAAAAAAGCCAAAAGGGGATGGAATTACTGTGGGTTATTCATCACTTACTGATTTGTACAAATCATAGTGTCTTGGTGTGAAGAACAAAGTCTTTTTTGTTCATATGCGGCAGTGATTGACAACCTGGTATCCCCATCGATTACAATGTCTTCCTGTCATTAGCCTGTAGTCTGTAATTATTGCAGCTGACAGGATAAACTGTTCACCTTCACTAGTTGAAATGACCTAGAAGTGGAGTCAGTTGATTAATGTAGTTGTTCTTCTGTCTGTAACTGAATATTAATTGATCTGATTAATCTCAGGATTTTTTCCTTCCAATGCAGACAAGGCAGGGCTGTCCTTCGGTACTCCAGAGGTACCCACTGATGGGAACTTTGATGGCCTCTTCCAGCAGTTTGCAGGGTTCTCTTTTGCCTCCATTGGCGATGGGGGCACATTGAACCAAGTGGCCCTGCAAGTCTCACCAGGGTACATGGTGAGGCCCCGTGAAGTATTTACTCTGTTGCCAGTGTTGTCATAGTTACTGAATAAGAAGATGGATTGTAACTTTTAAACAGTCTGACTTCTAAAAAGTCTCATCTAATGAGGCATTCCTGAATCGATACACATGTAGGACATGGGCTAGACAGTAACAGTAGAATCAATAAGATTAAAGCGCATACAATACACCCTTATTAGAGATTATCTTCTGTCTGTTTTAAGAGGTGTTGTGTGTAATCATGGAGTGGCACTTACACTGTCTTATGGAAATCAAAGAAAATATGACATTTTGAAAAGTAAATGGAAAAACAGCATAACAGTTCAGTGTAGGACAAGCACTCTGGCTTTAGGTAATGCATTATTGCTAGAATGCAGGTCCTCCTCAGAAACATTTGGGTGTTCTAATATTTAGCACTCCTGTCTGACTGGCTGTTTTGTGCAGCCTGTGGGTCTCCAGGGCAGCTGCCTTTTCAAGAGTTCCAGAACCACAGCAGCATCCTAAGAAGAATTATATTTTAAATTGACCAAAGATCATGCTGTATAGCCTATTATGTATTTGTATATGTATACTGTGTATGTATACTGGTATATACACATGCACACTGTGACTTTAAATTCTCAAAAGATGGACAGCTGACACAATATACTAATGTAAGACCTACTTTGATGACAGTGCTCAACATCATGCCACCTGTTCTAATTTTCTGCCGCATGTCACCTTTTTCCTGTCTCCATCTCTCAGTATGCTGATGTCATTTGGACACAGGAAGAGAGCGGGGAAAGAGGATTCTTCCGGCTGCCAGCACCTGCAGGCACTGCCCACTGCTCAGATGCAAACCCTGCTGGTATGCTTGCTAAATTAACTATGTGTGTAACAAGTCCTTTGCAGAGAATTATGGTAGTCTTCGTCTTTTTTGTTACTTCCACGCTTTTCACAAAACCCCCCTTCTGAATGGTTCTAAGACAAGATGTAGCTCATGATGGTATACATCTCTATAAGTCAATACTGCAGTAAGTGCATCTGTCGTAATCCTTCAACTTTTCGGGGTTTTTCAAGCGTTCCTGGAGGACCGGACCACCAGCTGCACACGGCCCTTTCTTTTGGCACAGGACTGCACCACAATGCCATCGCTCAGCCTGCAGATGTACACCAGCTTCAGCATCTTCTCTGTGAGTGAGGACTGCCGCCCCACCTCGTCATGACTCCTCCCTTTCTCCACCTCACCATGACTCCACCCTTTCTCCACATCGTCTCCCCTTCCATCATTACACCTCTGCTCTTTCTCCTCCCTGTCTCTTCCTCCCTGTGGAGACCTTTTTTTTTTGCTTAAAGGCTTGGACAATAGCAGGGAAGCCATATTTTATGTTGATGTTTTTAGGTTAATAAAAAAGGACAGGCTTTAGTCCTAAGGATCTCCTTGCTACACATCACAGACAAAGGAAACACCCTGTGGATACTCCCGGCTCTAACATAAACATTAGAGAGATCACTGTGGGCTTTTCTTGTTGTGTGTCTGAACTATTTTTTTTGTGTTTTTTTTCCAGGATAAAACAGAAAACACCACAGTAAGTCATGATTTCCTGTTTATTTCAGTCACCTTTGTGGTGTTAAACATGTTGTATAACAGAAATATCAGAGAGAATACTAGCTGAAGAAAGGATCATTAAAAACAAAGAGTCCTTGCAGGGATTTTAGATTTTAGTCTTTTAGCTTTTAGGCAATGTGAGCCCAGGTAGCAGCTCAGGTGATACTACAAAAGAGGATGGAAAAAATTAACCCACACCTCCATTTTCCAAAAACTGACTTTGTAAATTAGCTATCACACTTTCACTTCTGCAAAAGAGTAAATGGAAGAAAAACCCTGTCATAACCAGCTATAAGAAATCTCAAAGAATGTAGTGAAATATGACAAACACAACATAAAAGTGTGTTATGTCAGTTCTCAGATTAGTAACTGGACAGGGATGAAAGTGTGGGTCATGTGGCCACACCCCACTGGTTTTTGTTTACCTTGGGCAGGTTGCTGTGGATGTGACCTCCATCGTGCTGCAGGCCCTGGATGGCACCAGAACCCTTTTGAACACCACAGATGGGTCCAGCTTTGGGCCGATGCTTGGAGAAAACGACTCTGTTTGTAATAACGTGGTGCTGCAGGTAAGGAGGGCCCGTTCAGGTTTCAGTTAAGCGTCCAGCGGTGAGCTCCTGAGTAGCTCAGGGGTTAAGGCATTCGCCTTGAATGCAAGCTGGTTCAATCCCAGCCATGTCATCAACCAATAATGACTGGGAGCCCACAGTGGCAGAACGAATTGGCTTTGTTCCTCTGGGGATAAAGGTGGGTATGTCAGTAGGGGTTACTGGTCTCACTGTTCTCAGGCATTCTGCGGGTTCAGTGGATTAGCACCTATCCTCCAGTAGGTGCCGCTACATTGTAGTGTGCTGTATTTAATTAAAGCAACACCCATGGCACCTATTGAAAGAGTAAGGGTGTTAACCCCAGTGCCCTGCTCAGTTTCCAAAATGGTTCTCTAATCCTGGCTATGGAATTTCCCCATGATTGTTAATTGTATTCCTAACCTGGCTTGCTTCCCAGGTCACTGTAAATGAGAAATTAGTTCAGTTCATCTTCTTTATTGCTTAAATAAAGGCTGGGTAAAAACATAGTTGGTTAATTAAACAGTATTGCAAGTGGAGCTGGGGGTCGGGTGCTTGTGATTGAGACTATCCGCAGTACTGTCTGAACGACGTTTTCTTGCCTGGTACCCACAGGCGAGTTACATTATCACATACGGAGAGACGGGGACGATTGTGAGCACCGCGGCCTCGCTTGTCCTGGGCGCGGTAGACGGAAGCATGCTGCCGATTCAGCAGGAGTTTGGGGTCGTGTTTGTGCAGGTGTGATGTGACTTCTGCTCTCATTTATTTTCACAGCGTTTCAAAGCAGCTGCATTGTTTGGGTCATGTGTGTGGCTCCTGAATGGATCACCAAACCATTTAGGATGGAATCCATTCCATTGCTATTATATTACTACATTTGAAAAAATCTTGTAATATTTTGTAGAGACAAAATGTTCTTGCTATAACATGCTGCAGTTGTAATTATTGATACATCCTGTTTCATTTACTGTTTTTATTTGCCTGCTTTATTTAATTTGACTGTTTTTCTGTATTACGGTGTTTGAGGTGCTTTATTATCTTACCACATTCTCTTTGTATTACTCTGTATTAATTTTGTGTTTTACAGGACCCCCCTGAAAAACAAGATGTTTCATCTGTAAATCTGTAAATAACATAAATTGCTTATGTTATTCTGCAGGAGAGTGCAGCACCTGCTGTGCTCCCTTCAAGCGGCAATCCTGGCTACGTGGTTGGGCTCCCTCTTGTGGCTGGATCAAGAATGGCAGAATATCCTTTCAGTAGGGAGGTTTAGCTTACAAACCTAATTCCTTAACCACTACACCACACCTGAGTATATAAGGCAGAATATTATATGAGGCAGTAAAGGTTGATCTCATGCTTATGCCTGTATCAATGTGACATTAATATCCAGTCTGCATAAAATGGCAGTTTCCCAAAAATGGCATTAAAACAATGTCTCTGCCCTGAATGGCTTTAGTAAACGTCCGGATGTGTAAATAGATAATATCTAGAATGTGAGGTTTTAAATTGCCCTGGATTAGGATATGTGCTAAGACTGAAGCTTGGTCTTCAGTTGAAGGTCTCTGGTGCAAAGTGGCTTGTTTGTATCCCTAACGGTCCCTTGCACTGGCATTGTTCGGAGTGCTGACAGGAATGGCGGCCTGACTCTCCTTCGCTCTGGCGCTCAGCAGGACTGCCTGGGGGCCATAGGGCCACGCGTCCCTGTCCTGTTTGGGGTGAACATGGTTTCTGGCTGCACCCTGAGGTGAGGCAGCATGGTACTTGCATCACAGCGGTGACACTTTCACACTAACACTGAGAGACTGATACTGTCATGCTCTCACTGAAGTACTGACTCTTTCACACTAACACTGAGGTACTGATGCTTTCACACTGATGCTGAGGTGCTGACACTTTGACATTGACAGTGAAGTGCTTTCATACTGATACATTTAAAATGATATGAAGATGAAGCTAAGACAGACTTGTATAATGGAACTAAAGACCTCCCTCATCCCTCTAAGGTTTGAAGAATCTGCTAACTGCTCGCTGGTGTCAGAGCTGATTCTCAGGGTGCTGAGAGGAACAGACTTCCCAGGATACGTTGCCTCTTTTGGGAACTCCCCAGCTAACGCTGTCATGGATTGGGTGCAGATAAAGAGCCAAACCACATCAACGGTGAGCAAGCTCTATCTGTATGTCAGGTGCTGATCCAGGAAAAAAGACTAATATCAGTAAACAGCCTATTTAATAGTTTAACACATGGTTTAATCTGTAACACAACCAATTTAATGGTTAAATAGTATTTCTGCTTTCTTCTCTAAATCTTGGATGTGTACCCAAGAAGTAGTGAAGTGTGTTCTGCATTAACAGGAGTGTTTGAGGACATTAGAGGTCTTCCCCTTTTTCCATTTGATGAATTTCTAGAGTCATAATTACAGAGACAAACAAGAAACAGCTGGAAAACAGAAGTTAAGTCATATGAAAAATACCAAGCAATTGTAATCTTTCAAATGATGAAAGTTACATACAGAGTAATGACTGCACCAGTTTAAGCCATTCCAGCATATAGTAAAATGTGGAATGGTTCCAGCTGCTGTGCATTGAGAGTGTCATTTTCATTCAAGCTGAAGCCATTTAGCTGTGTGAAGGTGTGCATGTGTGAGAGTCTTCATACATTATATGAACAAAAGTATTTGGCCACACCTGTTTTTCAGGGTTTGGGCTAGGCCCCTTATCTCCAGTGAAGGGCAATCTTAATGCTTCAGCATACCAAGACATTTTTGACAATGCTATGCTTCCAACTTTGTGGCAACAGTTTGGGGAAGGCCCTTTTCTATTCCAACATGACTGTGCCCCAGTGCACAAAACAAGGACTATAAAGACATGGTTTGATGAGTTCGGTGTGGAAGAACTTGACTGGCCCGCACAGAGCCCTGACCTGAACCCCGTCGAGCACCTTTGGGATGAACTGGAACGGAGATTGCGAGCCAGGCCTTCTCGTCCAACATCAGTGCCTGACCTCATAAATTCTCTACAGAATGAATGGGCATAAATTGCCACAGAAACACTCCAAAATCTTGTGAAAAGCCTTCCAAGAAGAGTGGAAGCTGTTATAACTGCAAAAGGGGGACCAACTCCATGTTAAAGTATATGTATTTGAATACAATGTCATTACAGTCCCTGTTGGTGTAATGGTCAGGCGTCCAAATACTTTTGTCCATATAGTATAGCTGTTTATTCTGGTTGTAAATCTGTACTTCCTGTCATGAATCTGATTGATTCCCACTGTTTTCGCAGGACACAAGTTGCAGTGTACCTCTGTCTTTAGACCTTGAGGTGAAATGGACGAAGTATGGCTCTCTGGTGAACCCCCAGGCACAGATAGTGAATGTCACTGAAGTAATTCAAACCAACACCAGTAGCCTGGTAAGGCGTCTTTCACCTTGCAACAAACACTCTGTCCTGCTTAAGGAACATCATGAGTTGTGCTTTAGAAATGATATCAGTACACTGTGTACATGATATCATTTATAAGCAGCTGCATTGCAATGCAATTTTTTCCAAGTTTCCAAGTAACCCCAGAGAATATATTTGTTTGAATGTAAACAAGCAGCATTTAGTTGGATGTACTGTCGACTGTGAGTCTGTTACTTAGTGCCATGAGAACTTGTGCAATGAAAAAACAAGTTGCGTATGAGCCTTGGTTGACCAACCTTAAAAAAAAAAAAAAGAGAGAAATTTTGCATGCAACTGATCAGGTAACGTCTTGACCCTGTCCTCCCTCTGTCTGTCCCCAGAGTTCTCTCTCAGGTGGTGGGGGAATCCTCTTCATCTCCACCTCAGTCACCTTTATTGATGTGTCGGCCGCCGCCCAGCCAGGATACAGAGCCGCTCCAACCATCGATGCAAAACTGCCCTACGACTTCTTCTTCCCTTTTGTCTGATGGGGGGCTGGGACAGCAGCCCTAGTGAGTGCCTCCTCACAGGGACAGGGAAACCACCAGTGTTGGGCAACAGAAACACAATGACTTGCTTGAACCACTTAAAAAAATGTTTCCTGTCCAGAGTGAAAAACGCACCAGTCTAAATCAGTGCGGTCACTAATCGCACATGATGAGCCAACCTTTAGGTTGCACGCGAAGCTTCACCTCTTTTACAGGAGGAGTTAACCAGCTCTGGTCCTGGAGGATCAAACAAACCCAAACACTCCCGAGCTCATTGAGAATGAAAAGGCAGGGTACAGGGGCTTTCCATAGGACTGGGGCTGGGAAACGCCTGACAGTCTGCGATTTGCATTCCCTAGCTACGGTCTTTCTCTGCTGAAATCTGGCCCCACAGTGAAATGTGGACTGATCCCAATTTACCTTCCATAGATTACATAAAATGATTGAGATAAGGATTAGGGGTAGAGCAGTTGATCCTAGATCAGCTATTGGGAGATAGAAAGCAGCTATGGCACCTAAAAAGTTGCTTTGCTTGTTGTAAAGGTACTTTGAATATGCTCGAGATGTCAGGCATCTTCAAATGGATTTAGTTTTACTGACAAGAGTATCATGACCAGAACATAACATGCCACTGTCCAAAACAGATTTCAATAATCTCTGATATTTCTGAGGGAAAACAAAATAACTGATTAATGGAGACTGTGAGCAAGACCTAGTTTCTTAAAATTCTCACTACTTGGGTAGAAATTCTGGAAATTGTCACATGCACTAACAAAGGTATTCAAAACATTTCCTTTTATAATGAAATACTAGGACTTTCTACTTTCAGCATACTTTCCAATTTATTTATAAATCAATATGTGTAAATACTATATGTCAATTGTTTTGTTCAAGATTGTTTTGATACCATTTTAATAAAGGTTGTTGTTTTATAAATTGCAGTCCTTGACCATATTTTAATTGTTCTTATTGACATAAAAGTGGTCTCAAAAAAGGCACAGAGTAGATGTTCTTTTAAATGTTTATTATACAGTAAATATGCCAGTAAACTCATCCTCAGTCACAGAAGTGAAGGATAATTCATAGAGATAGAGCTTCCTTACAGAAATGTAGAATAAATGTAATACACGCAAGGCTGAATATTGTTTTTCTCCAAGCAAAGTGACTTGCAGTGATTTATACGGTGCATCGTGGTATTTCTTACAAAATGTTTGTATATAGCTAAGGCTCAAATAACTAAAGACTGTAGCTGATGAATGTTTTCATACGGCTTTGGTATTTGATGGGTATCCATGGGAAACCCCACACAGCTGGAAGATACTACAGTTAAAGACAGCACTGGATTAACCTTGATGGAATGATTAATTCTAGATTAATCTAGAATCTAACCTAAGATGACTGTCACATGTGTTACAGAGGTAAAGGGGGGTTAAGGAAATGAAAATGTAGGTTATCAACAAGCTTTTCCCTGGAATATGTGACATTTCGTCTGTGCCTTGTGCTGGTGTAGGACAGTCTGAACTGCTGTCCTCCCTCACAGACCAGACCATCCAAATGCATTGCACTGTATTTCATTTAAAAAATCAGCTTTCTGTTGTACACTGTAATACTGGCACACCAGTACACAAGTATATGCCCTAAGTACATACCCAACTTCCTATCGAAGAGGGGATCTGATGACCTTTTGCATTGACAGAAATAAACGAAAGCTGCCCACTTCCCCACCAGGCATCAGAACTCAATCCCATGCTGTTTGAGAAGTGTACGCAATCTGGTGTTTTCTTGTTCCTGTGGCAGAGAAAGGAAGAAACAGGGCAAAATAAAAATGCATTTAAATGTTGAGCTTCAGCAGAACAAAATTAGACCTATACTGACAAATATTAAAAACACAACCATTGATTTTGGCTCCACAAAAGTAAATTCACAAATTATCCATGAACATCATTTTGTGGTCAGGAGTCACATCTCTGTCTGTTGTGACTAGTAGTGTGGAGAACTACTTGCTAGGTGGAAACTGATTTCCCAGGGATAAATTTGCTCTCTTAATGCTGGTGCTACACTGGAAGCAAGCATTCCAGTTAGATAAATGATGCCTAAGATTTTGACCTCATGCAAAAAAAGGATCTCCTCTAGTGTGTCAACGCCTTGGATCTGATAACGGGTTTGAACATCAATGTCTCATAAGATCCCCAGCAATATGTATGGCGTACTTTATTCTGCCTAAAAAGGAACTCATTCTCCATTTTATTCCTGTTTTGTAACCACTGGGGCTTTTAGGGACTTTTGGAAATGGTGAAACTCACCATTCTGGAGTTGAGCTGCTGGAGGTCGCTGACTTGCTGGACTAAGTGATCGTTGGTCTCCTTCAGCTTCTGGACTTTGTGATGTGCACGGCTCTTCACTGAGACCAGAATGCCTACAAAAACAGGTCCAGGCTTAGTTTATGCAACCGTAATTCCAATTCCATCCGCTACGTGAGAGATGATTCAGGGTCATGGAACAAGTGCCTCAGCCAGCTGAGCCACCTGGGAGTCCCTGAAATCATTTTAAATAAACAAATCAGCTTGAGTGTGGATTTGGACTTTGTCTTTTGTGATTCTGGGGCTGCATTTTTTAAGCAGACTGCTCTAGACCCTACAAAAAGCATGCAGGAAGAGGAAGAAGTAGTTGTGCTGCATAAATGACTGTTCCCAGTCTGACATTCCTGCATATGCAAAGTTTGTGGAGTCTTTCAATACCCATTATTAAAGCTTTAAGAGTCTATTACTGAAACTTAAATTAATCATGGATATTAATGAGAGGGGAGAGAAGCAGTAACTAATGATAGCCAAAAATACTGAGAAGACTGTTACCATTACATCATGGTGGTTTGGCTTCAGGCCAGAAAACAAGCAGTCATACTGTCAATACTCATCAATTGTGGCGGATGTCTTTACTTATCTGGTTCTGTGGTTGTTTAGGTTTTTGTATCACACAGGTATATTAACCCTCAGCTCTGGGCTGTTAATGTAAAACTGAAGACCACCCTTTCTCTCCTGATAGATTTTATCTGATTTCATTGTAAACAGCTTCATCTGGGTGGAATTATCTCCAGTGTTAACTAAGTGTATGGTTCCCCTATATACATCAGATGGAATGTTCAGAGTATTTGGAATGCCTAGACAACAATTGATCATTCCACTGATAAAAAGGAAGGGGAGGTGAAGGAAAAAGGTTGTGGATTCTCACCATTAACGATTCTAGCCACCCTCCAGAGCCTGAGCAGGATGAGGAGGCCCATGCCATCAAAGGCATCCTCACTGGACACGTACACAATGTCCAGCACAAAGGACACAATGACCACCACCCCGTCGAACACCTCGAACTTGTGCCTGAAGAACTCGAGCCGGTATGCGAAGAGCTTGCCTGCCAGCTCCACCATGAAGAAGGTGAGAAGTGCCAAGCTCAGGTAATGAAACACCTGGAGAGCAATGAGGAGAGGGACCTCACAGTCTAACTCCACTTGTTTATTTTGTCATTTGTATATATGTGTCCTGGGGGACCTAGAATTTCCATCAATTATATAAACATTTGCAACAATAAATCCATGGTGCACAACCATGGGCAAGGTGCTTTGCAGAGATAAAGAGCAAAGTGGAGCATGATTTACATGTTCAAGTTTTTTTGGCCTTACCTGTGGAGCGATCCTCCCTTGATCTGCTTTGATGATGGACAGGTCCATGAGCAGCTCACACAGCACAAATACAGCATCCAGGACCACCAGACACACCACAGAGATCTGACCAGAGAGAACAATTTGACAGACTTTTCCCACAATACTACAGTTATAACTGAACAAGAGCCTTTTCAATGTCACATTTTCCAGCTCCTGACTGGGTAACCTCTCATCAGTTACTCCCTGATTAAGGCCTGACTGGATCACAGCGATAAGGACACATCCGAGGACATGGTGCTGAGGATGGTGCTTAATCTCTGTGTCTATGGTGGTCTTGTCACCTGGAATTTATCAGAGCTGAACAACTTGCGCAGGGAGTCTCGGAAGGTGATAGGCTGTTGGGCCTGGCCCGTGGCTGGCTCCAGCTCTTCACTGGCCTCATGCAGTTCTTCCTCCTGCCACTGGGCGATACTGTGCTCATCATCACCCACCGCTGTGAAGTGTCTCAGGTACCGAGACATCTTGGCTGCCCTTGGAGGTTTGCTGAAGTCACACTTCTTTCCTAAAGGCCCAAGAAAAGAAGAAAGTGTCAGTTTTTAACAGAAAAATTAACACTTCTTGATGGGTGCAGCTATCATGTACTGTCAATACCTTCCATGAACCAACATATTTATACAGATTTATATAGATTACTTTGTTGCTGGAAATGATAAGAAGAAGTTGAAACAATGTAAAGACTGCTCTGCATAGAGCAGGAAAGTGGCACTCACCACTTAGCACATCCAACAGCACCTCTCAATGGCCAGGCTACACCATTAACAGAAAAGCGGCATCTCAGGCCAAACTAAAGTCTGTCAGCAGAGTGGAACTACAACCAGGGCTATTCACATCTCAGGTATATAAAATATGAACTACTCAGTCCAAGACTGTCTTGATTCCACCATACCCCCGACAAAGAGAATCGCTACTTACTAAATCAGTCACCGCATGAATGAAGACATCAAGGCGCTGAATACTGCAGCTTACAAATTCTCAGTCTTATATACCACAAATATTATGTTGCAACGACGCAGGAACAGAAGTGTTTCGATATTTATGGTCACAATCGTCAGCTTCCGATTGGCTTTGGCAACTCCGCTCCGTCCGATTCTAATGAGATGACTTGGTGTGCTCAATACCCAAAGTCTAATTCATCCTCTCAGAGGGCGGAGAGCAGGCTATAGGTAATTGGTAAAATATACCATATAGAATATACCTGATATGTTATGTGCGCCCTTATTCTACTTTATATCGATCCCTCTTTATCTTCGATCCTCACACAAAATTATATCCTCACAGCCTACGATGATGATGTTAAGTGTATTTGCTCCCCCGTTCCCGATTGTAATAATTAATTTTGTCTTGGCTATTTATAAAATAGGCCGAAGTCTAAAAGTGAGTCCAACTGCATCACGAGTTCGCACAGGATGCAGTATTATTAATTTTACAAAATAAACAACAACGATAAAGAACAACAATAATCACAATACACGTGTAATGTACGGTGTTCATTACATTGTACCAATACATGGAATAACTGCGCTCCAACTTTCAAAAACTCACCAGCCAATTCTCAGTCTCTCTACTGACGTCGTGGTCTTGACGCTGTCTTTTCTGTTATCGCTATGAATCTGTAGTGTAGACGCAATATTGTAACATCTAATCTGTTGTCTTGTTTTAACGATAATTCTGAAAACTACGCGAAGTCATCAATGTTGGCAGCTGATCGCCCACTTTGTGTGCTGAATTCTCACAAACAGTATTAAAGTTAGCTGGCTTTAGTATGAAGAGTCGGTTTTGACACAAAGGATATATTTCAGTGTCGGCCTGATTGACTAAAGGAAACACAACGCATTTCTCCCATAATTTATCAGCACGGATCCCCGTGTCCTCCGCGTGTGAATAACTCGTGATTTCCTGCACGCCGAGATATGTATGTCCATGCACTTTCCGTTGTTGAACGATTGTATTTTGATTAGCATTGTACACCACATCAAAAGATGTCGTGAACAGTGATATTGAGTAAAAGTATAACATGTTCCATAATTTAGCTGAACCAATTTCATGTGTTTTGGAAGCAGATATCAAACGAGAAATCGTGGATATGTGATTTTATTCGTACACGTAAGTTTTTTTTTAAATTGCTCTGACTCAGAATTCAAATATGATTATGCATGCAGGCCAAACACAAAAGTGTCAATACCTGGAAAAGGTGATCTTTCAATGTTCAAAAAGTTGTTGTCATCCCTCTTTCTCTTACTTTTTCCCTTAGCAAAACTTTGACCTCTGAAACCCCGCCTCTCTCCTGAATTCTCTTTTTTATGAAGGAAGGGGCAGGAGAGATCCGCTTTCCTAAATCCGGGAAAGCCCGTTAGACATCGCCTGAAAACTCCAGGTTTTCCATCGCATATTCATGCAGATTATCACTACCTCATCCCAACGCCCACAGTTAATTTACATTATTGAGAAAGCAATACTCAATCCATTCTACTGCCATTATCTTCCCATCTGCTAAATTTTGCAAAACTGTTTAGGAAAGTATTTCAGCGCTGTTTTCACAATGTTGTTCCACAATATCATTGTTCGTTTAAATATTCTAATTCTCCCTTTATTTCATTTTTGCTTATTTACATTTTACCTTTTCTCGGAAAGAGAATACGTTCCAAACGGTCGTATGATCAAACCCAGTAACTGAATCAGTCTCTCAAATATACGTCACTTCCTATTCTGGCCAGATGGTGGCGAAATTGGGCCGTTGCTGCAACTGACCCGATATTTCCAACACAGCTGCATAGCGCTGCATATAAACACTCCTAGCGTTTCCTGTGGTTATATTTCTGCGCAGATTTATGCCATGTAGATTAGCTCATGTTGTGTTCTCAGTGGAAAGGTTGACTCATCAAAATGTTATCAAGATAAATTAATCCGCGCAGCATTGATTCAAACAAAATCAAGATGATGTTCTTCGTACTGTAGCCGTAAACGGTGCGAGGGATGTGACAGCCCATTGTCTGCGGCAGATGGCGTACGTTGGCGGTTGTGCACACCTATCTGAGAGTTCGTGTAACTCGTACAAACATCAGATTTTTCTGCTTCCGCTGGTGACAGTTTATTCACCATGAAGATTTGGAGACCGGCCATCATGCTACCATCTGCAAAAAGTTGCTAGCGGTTTCAGTTTCTAGAATATTACCTTTCAGAGGTAACGCTAAAAAATAAAAAAGATTTACCGTTTACAACACAGAGGTGAATTAAAAGAAAGATCAAGGACTGAAGCCACAGTAACACACCAAACTACTTTTTCCCTTGAGTACTTAATGAACTCAGATCAATGTGAAAGTACTGCCATGTCTGTCTGAAGACAATGGTGAAAACATTAAATCCAAAACATCTGTGATTCTCATACAAGTGGTGACAGGTAGTATGACAGAACCATATAACAACAGTTAGCATCACGAAATAATGGAAAATTGCACGTCAAAACAAAAAAAAAAATGCATCCTATAAATGCCTTCCATTTTGCACTCCAAGGTGCGTAGGTGCCTCAACATACTTCCTGCTGTTTTGATAAGATGCACTGCAAAATTTTCACACTTGTGTGGTTGTCATATAAAAAGAGCAGATAAGTAACCACCATGTCTTCCCCTTTTAACCCCAATCTTTATTAAACAAGTATACAATTGCTTAAACGTGGAAAAAATGTGTTATTGCCAAGACTAAAACAAAAACATATATACATAGTGGGTTTAATGATACACAATGAAGTTCAAATGAAACTTATAAATTTCAAATATTCAAAGTTATAGTTACAAATTACAGATACCTGAATAAAAGCTACATTATCTGAAGACATGCTAAAACGTACATGCCTTGAGAACAGAAAAAGGCCATGTGCTTAAATTTCTTACATTTAGATGCATGCAACAGAAAGTCCTTGAGTTCTCACCACATGCCAATTACTCTTACTCAGAGCAGATGATTCTTACATTAAACTCAAACTTCTACTCATTCCATTTCCTGAACAAAAAAGCAAACAACTGAAAAGGCATCTTGTTTAAGCATGAAATTCAAACGTTCACTTACAAAATCAAAGCTACAGAAACCTCACTGCTAAGAGTTTGTGTGTCTTGAGCTGATTTCATTCCACTGCAGTGAAAATGCTCACGCAGCTTTATCATTGACTAGAGTTGAATTTAAAAGGTGACGAAATTCTTAAAATCCCCCTTAAATTTAGCCTAGCAAAAACATTAATGGTAGGAAGAGACAGACATTATGAAAATGACTTTATTCATTTGAAGAGTACAGTACAGGAAGTATTTCATATATATATATAAAAAAAATTAGATCGCACTTCACTGATGCTACTGTGACAGATGGGGAATCTATCGGTTAAATAATGATGACAAAGACACAAGACAGATGTGGAAAAAAGAACCCTTCTAATCTAAAATCCATTTTTTATCATAAAAGCTTTTTGCTTCATCCTCAAGTGTATAAGATTTTTTTTCACAGTGGTAAGAATTTTGCTTGGAAAAAGTTTCCATAATTTAAAGTGAGATTGGATTGGCTGTTGGGGGCAAGGAGGGCGGGGTTTGGATCGTTTGCATCCTGTCAATTATGGCCATTTTCTCAGCCCTGAGTATCACGGTGTGTGACCTGCTGTTCTGGAGTGCTGAGCGACTGCTCCGTCATGTGGCACAGACTTAAATGCATCAACCTGAATGGATTTTAAAATGCGCTTTTGAGATAAACAGCCATTCAGCCTGTAAAATATAAACAAAATAAAATAAAACACTTTCATCCTGTATTCTGAAGCAGCAGGCTCTTTACTGCTGAAGCAGGGATGAAATATAATTTAAAAAAAGAAAAGTGAACAGGCACTGTTCAACAGCTGTGGCTACTTTTTGCCCTCTCGTAGTGAAATGTTGCTACTGCAGGAGCTTCACACTCAGGCAGTCGGACAGAGTCAGTAAATGAGTCCGCCAGTCAGTCAGTCAGTCAGTCGAGAGCTGCTTCTTCTAGTCAATCAAAATTAAAAAAAAAAAGATGCAGCCAGCAGTTCGAGTTCGAGTGACCACCGAGAAACAAAAATAACAAATAATTCCAAGCGAACAAATGAAGATCGTATGATACAAGTCCACCATGGGCGTCGCCACCACACCCCCCGCCCCCCTCGTTGGCCTATTTTTTTGCTTGTTTTGTGACCATGTTCCGAGGCGGCGTGACTGGTCTGCTTGAGTTGGGCTTCTTTTTCTCCGCTGGTTTTAAAATCTACATAAAAAAACAGCAACACAAAACAAAAACGGGTCAGCCAACTTCTAGTATCTCCACCCACGTGTGTAATGATCTAGCAAACAAAAGCTGCCAGAAAGCATCCTAAATAAGAGCACTCTGAAATGGGGCGCAGCATTTTTCCCCACCTGGAAGGAGCACATGAGGGTCTCATCCACGCTCATCATGGCCCCTGCGTTGTCAAACTCTCCGCAGTAGTTAGGCGCAGAGAACAGGGTCACCAGCTGCCTCTTGGCGAAGAACTCATAGCCATCTTCCACAACCTACAATGAGTGAACATCATAACAGTCATGAAGAACACGAGGAGGAGAAAAAATACACACGTGCAGGAAAAACAATAACCGCAGTGGCAGGGGAAAACCTTATAGGTAAACGGAACAGAAATCTAAACCAGGTTCTCCTGCATAAAGGGAAAAAGTCTTACGGCAACAGCGGGGGTGGTGTTTAAGACACCTGTGACATTTTACTCATGACAGTAATGAAATGTGGCTGTGACTTTATGTTGAACTCTAGTGATGAGATGCCGTTTGATCGCGTGTAACTATGCCTCAAAAGGTGTGTCACTCACCTGGTGGGCCCGGCAGATCAGGTCCAGGTCGTGCTTGTGCAGGAACTTGGCCACCACCTCCGCCCCGAAGGTGAAGGACACGCCGCGGTCGTTCTCACCCCAGCCAAGGACGTCCTTGTCTGGGTCGGACCATAGCAGGTCGCACAGCAGCCCCTGGTCAGGCACGTCTGTGGGCCTCATGATCCGGCGGATCTGCTCCATGGACTGGAGGTCTGGAGACAGGCCTGGGGGGGGGGGGTGGGGGCAGTAGTTATAAATCAAACCGCAGGCAAGTTCTGGCTGGCTTACCTGCCATGTTTAGTCACATTTCTGGGAAATATAAATCTGTAAAAGTAATCAAAGGTTCGTTTGAACCACCTTCCAGCCACAGGGTAAATGAAAACTAAGAAGAATGGAGCCAAAGGCATGTGACGAGGAAGGGCACAACATATTCACATTCACTTCCTGTTTATCACAGGGAGAGATTTGTTACATGGATCAACAAGAGCAAATCACAATAAAAAACACAAGTCAATAATTTACCCCTGCCCTATGGCAAGCTGAAAGGCTTTAAGGCAGAATTTAAGACCAGGCATGGATACATGACTTAAATCATTTTTATGTGTATGCAACTTCAAGTTGGATACAGACTTGCAATTTAGTTTGGGGAAAAAAGAAAGGCTTCAGTTTTAATTGCACCTAACTTAATAATGATTAATGGTAATGATTATTAGGGTGTACAGTGTGGCACTTTTTTATTCAATACTGACTGGGTCTCTCCAGCATTTGGACTGGAGAGACAGTGACCCAAGTCGGATAACACCAAGTTTTTTGTCATAAGAAGCAGAGCGCATAAAGAGTTGGCTTATCAAATTTAGAGTTCCACAAATTAAATCAGTAGCAGTGACGTGACTCACCAGGACACAGTTAAAAACTGCAAACCCCCTTAAGGCAAATTAAGAAAGAAAAAAAAACCTGTATCACAAGCCTGGCAATTCCAAACCCAATTTATCATTGCCCATAAAGACAGCAGATTCAGGCTGGGCTGGGTTAATGGACGGACAACAATCAGGCTGGGCTGTGCTAGTCATTCCCACCTCCGTGACAACAGAAGATCTTTTCATCCACGATGGCAGCAATGGGGAGACAGTTGAAGCAGTCGGTGAACGTCTTCCACAGCTTGATGTTGTAGCGCCTCTTGCCTACAAAAAGTAAAAAACAAGACATAGACGGATGTTCAAGAACTTGGTGCATAATTAAGCCAAGGAAGTAGACAACTTGTATTTGGGTGATTTGCAGCAGATCCATTTCTAAATTAACATCAACTCAGCTGGACAAAAAAAATGGCAATTAAAGGAAGTAATCCAGGTAAATTACTTTTTGTGAGAATACAGCGTACCAATATTGCTGGTAATGGAATTTTGGATTTGAAGCCTAGACCATTATGTAGGGAAGACTTTTCTCAAGACTCAAAACACTGGACATTCACCCAGTTAAAAAAATGAGGAACCACACTTTTTAACCACAACAGAATTAGGGAAATGAACCTCATTCTACTGAGACTAGTCTATGAGTACAACATTTGAAATATTTCACAGGGAATTAGGATTTTTGATAAATTCACACTTAGGAAAGAGTGAATTTCATAAGTACATCCATTAATATGGTCCTGTGGGTGCTGTGGTGAAACCCCCTTAGCGCCCTTTCCCTAACTCGTGAAGGAACTATACAGCCATTTCTTTGGAGGAGCTTTTTGCTGTGTTAATCAGGCAGTGACCAAGTGAGTGACTTAACATTTGCTACTTCTAGGGCATCTTAGTCACAGCCAAAAGTCCATTTGAATGATACAGTCATATTCAATATTATTCACTCTGCCCCCCCACCAAAAAAATTATCTGGTCTGACTCTAGGGGGACACAGAGCTCAACTTACACTCATCGTAGAAGCCATATATCCTGTTGATGGAGGCACACTCGTGATTCCCCCTCAGCAGGAAGAAGTTTTCTGGGAACTTGATCTTGTAGGCCAGCAGTAGGCAGATGGTCTCCAGAGATTGTTTCCCTCGGTCCACATAGTCCCCCAGGAACAGGTAATTGCTCTCGGGTGGGTAGCCACCATACTCAAACAGCCTCAGGAGGTCGTAGTACTGGCCGTGGATGTCACCTGAAGGAGGGTAACAGCATTAGAATTAGCATCAGCAGCACCCTTCTACAGGTTACGTAACCTCTACGCCACATGTTGCTTCAGCCATTCAGTTACTTATGCTGTTGTAGACAAGCCCTTGGATCAGATGCGATCCTCATAACCCTCCCTTCCTGGTGGTGTTTTGGGATACAGAGGCACTGTTCTGCAATACACTGGTGGTGTTCTGAAATACAGTGGTGCTATTTTGTAGTACAGAGGCATGGTTTTGTGATACAAAGGTGGTGTTTTGAGATGCTCACCGCAGATTTTTAGGGGCGCCTCCAGCTCCAGCAGGATTGGCTGGCTGAGGAAGATCTCACGGGACTTGAGGCAGAGACCACGAATCTCGTTCTCCTGGAGCTGAACGTTCTTACCAGGCTTTGACCCTCTCACTGCAAAAAGAGAAGATCAGACCACATCAGTCACACCAACATGCTACCTGCTAATCTATCCAGTTAATCAATGCCAGAGAGAAAATGCAATTCAATCATTAAAGTAACACATTTGCTCGGCAGATGCTCTTGAAAGGCTCACACTTTTAAACGTTGTACTTTGTCATCTGAGCCACTGGATATTAAGCATGCAATAACACATTCACCTCATAATATGATATGCTTCGCCAAATGAAGAGCACAAAATGAAATTGTCACAAAATGATATTTCCATGAGAAATAATGCATACAAGAAAACAGCAAGAATTAGCAAGACTGAGCTAGTTTTTTTCTTTCCATTCAGGTATCAAACCCTTTGTTGTGCCAATATTAATAATGCACCACTCCTTTGAGTGCTATATTGCTTTTATAAAATGGATCCATAGTTGAGTTAACTCTATGTAGCTACAGAACAGACACACAGACCAGAATTAACATTACAACAGACCGCCAATGAAACCAGTACTTAATTTGTAATGATACTTACAGTATCAACTGTGCTTGTAAACTGTGCTGCTGAACTTGCTAGCCAGCACGTTTGTTAATGCCCAATATTATCAAAATGATGTTTTAAAATTCCATTTCACCATGGTATATCAATGAATATTCAGTAGTCAAACCATAGAACACGCACAGCCAATGATCCCTTTCAATGTTTGATCTCTTATATGTCAGCACTTCGACCCATGAGAGTCTTCGTTATGACTTCAACACACAAGAGATTTAACGTTAAATATTTTATTTTAAGCACAAAATAAGTACTTTTGCCACAGCACAGCTGAATAATATTGGACAGAACAAGTAAAATTGATCTTTATAAAAAATGCAAATTCCATTTCAGCCAGTTTTTACCAAGTCACATGGTAATTTGATTTAGCGGTATATTCTTAGGGCCACGAAACACTGTTGTTTTTATTTTTGCAAAATTCAAAATAACAATATTTTGTTTCATGCCTATTGGATATTTTCCTGTGTTACTAGGGTCAAGTCCCTTGCTCAAGGGTATTCAAACCAAACAACATGCAGATACGGAGCGCAGGATAACCACTAGGCTAAGTGCAAGGCGGGGAGAGCTAAAATTCACCATTTTGTTTATGAACCTTCTTGAAGACACACAGAGAACATGCGCTAACCTGGAAAAGTAGGTTACCCTATCTGACAGCAATACTTTATTGCTCCTCTGGCAGCCCCTCCTCACTTCCACCTACTTCTGCAAGAACTACCCGACCTCTGACACAGGCGGTTAATGCAAGTCTGCACTTCCTGGTAGCGGCCTAGAAGAGGTGTGGTCTATTTTTAGGATCAAAGAAGTTGCCTCAGCTGTGAGCCACAGAAAATGCGAAGGGACCTGCACACGTTTAGGTGCATGTCATGTTTCGCATTACACACAGGCTTGACAGCCAGAATGCTGTTCCCCTTTAGCTACTTTCCTGTAGAGCCGAGTCTCTGGTACCTTGCACAACAACGTTTTTAGTGCAGGGGAGGAACCACCCCAATCATGTGACATTGTTCTGACATCATTGGGGTGGTTCCTCCCCTGCACTCTTCAGTTGTAAATGAACCTCTCCATCTTATGCAGATGGAGAGATTCATTTACAACTGAGGAGTCTCTCAAGGGCTGCTTATCTGCTCAGGTTAGGAGAAACAGCACTCATTGAGCTGCAAAGTGAAGAACGATTTATGACACTTCTGATATGAGTGACTGATACTCCAGAAGGACATCCAACTGACAGAAGCTCTGACTCATGTAAAAAACCTCTATGAATCCATGTCCTGGTGTCTGCGTATGTGTGTGTGTGTCTGTGTACACGCATCAGGTGAGAAGTTGTGGCACGGCGCTTGTGCAGTGACAGGAAGGCACTACCTCCATGACATCAGAGGAATTCCTGAGAGAGAGACAGGTACTCTCCCCAGTAGGCATGTAAAAACAGGTAGCAGATACCTGCCGGTAAACCCATGGCTTCCACATCCTGACGTAAAAAAAAACAAAAAAAACAAAAACACACACTCGGTGCCGCAAGGCTTGATGGAGCAAACATTCCTATATCAGTCTTTTGTAAGAATGCATTTCACAAACGCTGCCCCATTTTGAATCCTAATTAGAATGAATTTCTCAGCAAATCTGCTCCGCAGAAACGATGGATTTATAAACTTCCAATTAACCATGCAAAACAATCCCTTTTATTCTGGCATGCATGTGGCTACATCTCAAACTGCGCTGATGAATCATGGGAATGAGAGTGTGGGTGATACTGTCATTCCATGGCGCAGCACAGCAGGCAATGTGAATCACTTAGTGGGATGGAGATTAGTGCGAGTGAACTGAACCAGTTTCTAAGCAAAATAACATACATTATTAATGCTGCTCTAGAAATCTGATTGCTCTGCCCATGAATCGCAGTAAATCCGACCACATCATTGGTTGCCTCAACTGTATAAGGAGTAAATTTCTTTTTGGGGTGCATGGGCTTGTGTGAGTTATTGAGTCTAGGAACAATGAGGTCAACACTGAGGTTGCAGTGAAAAGTGTATGCCTAAGACCACAGCTATCTATGTAAAGAATATTGTAATTACAATGAATATGGAATTTAGACAGAGATAACGACAGTTCCATGCAGCACAAATACTGCATTAACACAAAACAAATGTACGCATTACGCAACTCAACAGCCGTGATACTTTGCCTTTAACTAGTAAGTTAGCGCACCAGCCAGGTGTTTACAGATCATGAGTGCTGTTGCTATGCAAGAGACATCTCATTTTTCACATCTCAAAATGCTTGCACGTGCCTCATATTCACAGGAGGTTGTGAATATGCCGATCCTGTTCCACGGCATTATGCAATCGAATGTTGCTTCTCAGGAGAGTCCCCTTTCCGGGAACAGGTTTCAGAGACATTACTAGCGACAGGGGCTTGAAAACACAGAGCGTACATTCTGCAATAAAGTAAGATAAGGTTGCCTTCGGTTAAGCATACAGCACCAAGCCCAACCCAGAATCATATGCTACAGACCTGGATGAAAGGAGCCGCTATTCTAGGGCTGGACTTATATAAGCTGCCATCTGAATTAATGCTTGTACAGATGATAAGATAACCCTTAAGCAATCAGCACTGTAGTCATGTTGGCTCATACACGATCATCAGACACTACAGACAGACCATGGGTTACTGGCCTTCAAAGTCTGTTACTTCTATATGACTTAACATACCGTTAATGGGAAAAACAAAAACTCCACCAGGCACTGATAAATCACGGTGATCAATCTGCTGGCCTTTTCCCCTTTTGTGGTTGATTTTTGTTACTTGCTCATTCAGTCAGGGAAGGGCACGGCTGCTTCTTTGACTGCTTACTCCTGCCAAAGGAAATAATGTCCATACCAGGCTGTTTTTTATGTTTGTTTTTTACTCTAGTTTCATCTACTCTGATGTATTCATTTGAGTTTCTCTCGTCCAACACTACAAATAATCACATGCGCATGCAATGTAAATGTAATGGACAGGCAAATCACATGGAAATTTGGAGCCCTACAAATCTTCATCAAGACAAAGAGCCAAAATGTTGTCCGCAATACTTGCATGTGCAAATAAAACCATCTGGTAGCATGAGAGTAGCCGGGAGATTTGTTTTTCTTTTCTTCTTTTTTTTAATCCCGTCAGCAAAAGTATTGCCCACATGGGACAATCAAGTATTTGGACTGTGACCTATTGAACTGTCGAGCGCATTGAGCAGGAGAATGCAGCTCAGCCCTGCTGTTATCCACTCTGAATTTGGGTCCACAGACAGAAGCTGATGAGTTAGCAGACAGCGCAGACATTGAATCTGCATGTGCGCGCACACACACACACACACACACACACACACACACAGTGTCTCTCACTCTCTCAAACACAATCACACAGACAGACACAGACACAGACACAGACACACACACACACACACACACACACACACACACACACACACACACACACACACACAGAGTGTGAACAAGGCCTACGATTTCTCTCACTGTGACGTATTATCGCCAGTCATCCGGCAAGGCCACAATGTGCGCCGACCTCACCAGTACCTTTACAGTCCAGGCTGAAGGAGTGCAGTGCTTGGCTAATGGACTGTGTGGTTCAGCTAGAGGTCTTGTAGATCACTGCCAATAAAAGATTCCGCTGATGCCAAACCTGATGCAAATGCTTAGTTATCCCTTTCAGGTCTGATACCACAACACTCTGCTCCTTTGTAAACTGGACCCTTGAAAACATACACAATAATCAGACCACGTAAATGCTGTTACCAATACAGATCACAGAACAGCTAATGAGTTACACAAAATTAAATGCAGTACTGTATCATACACATGCTCACAAACTATTGTCCGATGTGGCTTCCACAGCTTTCATTTTAGGTGTCAAGTATTTAATACAGCTAAAAATGTATTAAAACAATCAAGATTAAGCACCTTGTTCAATAGTACAACAGCACTGCTGTGTGGGATTTGAGCATGCAATCTACCGATTAGAGGCCCAGCTATGTCACCACAACACCTAAAGAACACAGCGTGAAAGAAAAAGACACTGGCAGAGGAAGTGGGTATCTGCATCACCATCAGCAGAGCACGCTTACTTATTTTCATGACTCTAAGAAGAGCAGTTTTTTTTGACACAGCAGAAGTCAAAATGCTGTAACCACCAAAAATGTGACCTATACAGAAACAGCTGAAAGGAATTATGGCCAACCCTGCAAAATAAAAGAAAAAAAATTCCTCGTTGCACTCGTTACGAATAAAAAACGGGAGCTTGCTTCAGCAGTAAATAGCCGGCGTTGTGACTTGAGGTTAGGATTTCGAATGGCATGGCCTCCTTTTAAAAGGCATAAAAGCTGGAGAGGGTTCTTAAACAAGACAATATGCAAATGTACAAGTTTATCGAAACACATATATGTGGACCGAACAGAGGCAATGTTAGATGGTTTACGACTACAGCACCTTGACCTCGATCTATCTTGTACGGCAATAATGTAGACTAGTAGATGTGTAACTGTTAAAGGCTTTGGGGATTACTGGTTAACGTTGAACGGAACACAGACCCAGGCTCACAAACCGCTAAACTGTAATTTACCTAATATGCCGCTCAAAGGATAGTCACTTGATGCAAATTGGATTAACGTTACAACCGTTGTGGAGCATTCTGTGTCTGGCTTTAGGTATAAAACAGTACAGAATAACAAACTGGATTTCATCAAAAGAGATGCGCTCAACATCTGCACACGCCGGAATACGAAAAACCAGGGCAGTCCGAAAATGAATCTGGGTCGCCATTCGCTGCAAAACTGGCTAGTTAGACAGACACTTAGCTATCTAACACAGAGTTCTACAACAGTCAGGGATACACATTAAAATATGCCTTCCAGTCAACTAGAAGGGGAAACTGAATTGTACAAAGTCGTTAACGAGAACAGACGAGGATGCCATTCATTAGCTCGTTCGTCATGTGACGACAGCTAGCTAACTTGCTACATATTAGCGTTAGCCAAATTGACGAGCACATCCAAGTCATTTCAACGGCAGCAACCAGCCCACGGTCTCGAAAATGACGACCAAATTACGCAATATACTTACAAATGCTCAAGTAATTCTGTCGTTGGTGGCATACGTTTGTAAAAGCAAAACACAAAAGAACAGTGACAGCCACATGCAAAGCTACCTGGCTTGCTTCCTAACCAGCTAACTAGCTGCGTTTTGCAAAAGCAACGTGTTTCTCCAGACTGACAGAAGCCGACAACGCCGTGTAGTTTTGGTTTTATAAAAAGCCTTCTAAAACTATGTGTAAGGTTAAAAGATGTTTTCTAGCTAGCTGCCATGATCAAAATGCTGCGTACCTGGATACACGACAGCCAGCCAGTATTAGCTACAACATGTTGGTTAAAATAACGTAGCGGTAGCTACCTATAGATACTTCCCAAGGAAATCATTACTTGCAGGCTGTTTAGAAGATTTTCAGGCTAGTTAGCTAGCTAGCTAAGACAGAACAACACCACTACACACACCTGTGAATAGGCATCGAAAAATGAACAAGAAAACAGGACCGGAAAACACACAGGAACATCAGAGAAATTATCATAAAATGGTTGACAATATTAGCTTGCCAGCTAGCTCGCTACTGAGCGGCACACGTTAGCTAGCAAGTTAGCGTTAGCTACCTACGTGATGCGGAGCTCTTCCTTACCTTCCAAAAGGCGCTGTATGATACTGTCTATGTTAATCTTGTCGATATCGGCCATAGCTGGCTATATGACGCTATTAAGTATAAATTAAAATAATTAAAGATATTACTTAAATAATCAATAATAAAAACTTCACAATGTCCGTTTCGTTAGATACAGTAACTTAAGAGAATTTCACACGCCTAGCCCTTCCTGCTTGATCTGCCTCTAGTATCGAAACGGTGCCTGCGCGCGTAGACCGCCGGCTAGCGGAGTGATATTACATGTCTACGGCAGTACAGAAAGTCACATTTTATTGGGCGATGGACGCAATGTGGGCAGAGCGCGATGCACGTCCTGTTTTCACTGTTCCGATCAGACAAAAAGTGCCTTTCCGGTGTATTTGATATGTTGCTACCTTGACACTTATGAAGTGAAAATAATAAAATACAGCATTCATTCCGAAATGTACATTTCAGTGTTTTTTTAATATCTGTACCAGAACAAAACATGTATTTTTGTAACCGTATTTGTTTTAATGCCTGTATTGCAAAAATAGAAAAATATGACCACAAAAGCAATCAGTGTGGACCTTTCCAGTAGCTACAAATTGATTTGTATTGTTTGGAAGGTCAGCCTTATGCAATTAATTTTGATGGAATATCATTGTTGTATTGATGATGATAATGACGATTGTAATGATCATGATTATGGATGTTATTACTATCACTTGTGTTTTTGAATAGTGGTACATTTACCACCAGTGGAAAAGTCAAGGAATGCTATAATGTTGACACATCCTTTAAAGCCGGAAAAAAACATGTTATCAGTAACACTGCACCATAAAAAGCACAATAAACTGCATGTTCTTTTCAGACAGTGGGGACTCAAGCTGACCTTGATCTGTTTTCATATGTGAACTAATAACACCTGGGGTTTCACATCCCCCATACACATGCTCTTGTCTAACGTTCTTACTCCCATTCTCTCCATAATGTAAACCTCTTTCTCTGTCCTTGTGTACAAATTGCCCTCAGCGAATTTCGACAGAGATTTCTACAGGCCCTGGTCACGAATCAGCGGGCATGAAGGAGACCACCAGACGGTATGTTGAAGCATTGCTGTTGCCATAACAACGCCCTCTGACCTGTGAATTGCAGATCGGTTTACTGTTGTCACTCCTGGGAATGTGGAGCCTATGCTTGTGTCCCTGGGTGTTGATGGATTGTGTCTGAAAACACTGGTCCTGATCAGTAGCTCTCATATTATTGTTGAAGCACAGATTCTTATTTTATTATATTCTTATTATGTGCACCAGATAGTCATCTTTGTGCATTCCATGATGACATTTGTGTCTCTTCCATAATTGAGGCTAGAAGTGTTCTGAGTTGCTGGTTCCTTATGAACATTCTTTAAGGGAAATGCTTTTGTTATGCTTTGTTTCCATTCATCACTTTGAACTGTAGTTCCATTGTCCAAATGGACACAAGTCCATTTAAAAAAATGCGTCTCTGTTATATTGTCTTAAGGTGCATTTAGTTCCTGAACCAGATTTTAATATCCTCTTGCTTTGTTTGGTCTGCAAGGCCTTCCTGCTGTAATTCTGATCTCTCATGTTAGACATTCTGTAGATCCTTTCTTGTGTATAATTTTCCCTGACTACCAGCTAGCAGACCAGTAAGTGCACAGGAAGGCCCTCAGAGGGAATAAAATAAGAAGGAAAGCTTTCTGTTTCTCATATCCAGTGAACAATGTCTCAATTCCTGCTCCGCATGTTCAGCGTTCACATCAAAAATAATTTCTAATCGCATGATATGACACAGTTTACCCGCCGTCCTGCCAGGGTGCCCTCCCCAGCGCTGGTTTCTTAAAAATGGTCATTACCGTCAGCCATCGTGTGACCATGCACTGGACACATTGAGTACTAAGTTGTCAATTGTACCCGAGGCGATTCGTACTCAACTCCGGGTGACCTACAGCTGGCATAAATGGAAATGGCCCATCAGTTTGGTCAGGTTCAAGAGCACCACAACACATGTGAGCGAAAACTTTTGTGTTGCTACCTCTTTCAGGTAGTAGCAAGTAGGGATGAGGGGTGTATTCATGTGAAGTTGAAAAAATTAAAAGGTCGCAATGTGTCATGAATTACTTAAATGTACAATGAGGTCAACAATTATGGGCTATCAGATCACATTGCTCTGTTACTTATTTACTTAATATTGTTACATTTTTATTATTTTTTTTTACTTCAACAAGAAATGAGCAGACTGGTTTTGCCAGCTATGCTGGCCTGTCCCTTTTTTATTTTAACTCATATGCTGAGAATTCTTGGTTCAGCAAGCATGTTGAGTGCACTGTAAACAGAAACAGCATCCAACAAAAGCTCGTAAGATGGCTTCCAAACCAAAGTTCACCCACGACAAATCATTTACGATAGCTGCTACTGTCACTTTGTGTGCGGGCCAGGTTACATAAAAGGATTATTTCTGTCTATGCAGGGACAAAACAAATGGAAACTGTGTCCCCCATCACTCACATCATATAGAACTGTAAGAACTTAAGTTTAACCCGCGGAATTAAACAAGGCACATTTAGTCTACAAGGTTTTTTTTAAATTCAGCATTAAGGGGTTGGTAAACGTAGTTCCTTAACTGATTTCCATGAAAGAAAACTGAATGTGAATTTATTACCACCTTAAAGGTTTCGCTCTCTCTCTATCTCTCTCTCTCTCACACACACACACACACACACACACACACACACACACACACACACACACACACACAAACACACACACACTCTCCAAATGTCACAACCATTCAAGTTGGTATATTAAATAATATGCAGAGTAAGCATATGTGTTTTATCAATGTGGACACAGGGCTATCACATCAAGTATTCATTAAATATTCTGTTATACAATTAGCTAAAATCATACATTTCTGTAATATATTCATTTCCCATTCTGAGAGCACACATCAGAAATGATTAAGATGACACATGTTGTGGAGCAAATCCAAAAAGAATTAGTAATCTCCATCTGATGTATGGGCAGAAAATGCCAACACCAAATGGTAATTTGGCCATCATTTAGAAGGCTGTAGTGCAAGTGAATGAAGAAGTATGATTCAGTTGACATCCACACATTTTAATAATGGAAATAGTGACATGTAACAAGCCACACAAGTAAAAATACTAGAAAACTAAATGTGGGGAAAAACAGGGACCCAGTTTACTTCACATTGCCTTAATATGTCTGTTATAAATAAGTAATTACTACAGTAAACAGTGAATACTAGTTGAAAGAGTACTGGAAATGTACTCAAGTAGAGGTACTATTACATTAGGGAAAATTTCCCTCAATAGAATGAAAAGTATATGCCCTGGAAACCCCTTGAGTATGAGTAAAAAGGTACCCTCTCAAACAATACTAAAGTAAAAGTACTTTTGTATTACATTTTTTTTGGAACTGTTTGCCGTGATGTGTACATTACAGAGTTGTAGCTTGTTATGTTTCCAATATGACCTCAGCAGTATCATATGCATCTATCAGAGTACACACAACATATTTAGTTTGCTAGTTACCCATCTAACTAGCAAGCTTGCATGGTATTATAAATCTCTTGAATGTGGGGTGTGATAATACTGTAACACCAGCTGGTTAACATTAGCAAAGAATGTCAATAGTATATGATTGACTAGAAAGGGCAGGGTCTAATATTTAATGTAAAGGTTGGTGATCTCTGTTCATAAAGATGACAACAAAAATATCTATGCAATGGAAAAAATATTTTTGGAGAATTAAGCTGATTGAATACTTTCATATATATCTCCAAGCCCAGTGTCTGTAAATTTTCACTGAGGTAGTGTCCATGACATTGACTTGCACATAAAAATAACCCAAATGTGAGATAGAGGCATGAGGTTTGTAGAGGGAGATTGTATCTGTAGAGATGTTTGCTTTTCATTAGAATCAGAAAGATCACAAAATGGTCTATAGGGGGTGGCAATAAATGTGCAGAAACCTCAACATCCTGTAAACGTGGTGTACGTGTGCAAAAGAAGTAACAAAGAAACAGCACCATCTGTTATTGTAAGTGAGAAGTTACACGGCACAGAGAAAAAGGTCTCCATATTAGATATGAAGGTATTTTATATTTTATATTTCATATTTTATATTTAAGTTATGCAACAATATGCTGATAATACAATACTTATAACATTATTCATTAATCTTTGTAATAATTATAATATTAATAACCAATGACATAATCATAACAATAATATATGTTGCTGTCTCAGGTCAGTTTTTGTTTGATTATTTTGGTTATTGGCTTTGGTTATTTCTGAATGTGTATTTTTCACCAGAATGTTAATAAGGCAACCACTGGGAAGTTTAGCAGGCTTGGCTGTCTCTGTCACATGATATGGTTGTATGAAACTTTCCTGATCAGCGTTCCATAACTGGGTGACAGATTACTATGACAATTCTCTCTGCTTAGCATGTGGCAGTTTGAGGTCAAGTACTGCTGTCCATGTTTGCAGCTGTATTTCGCGGTCTAGTCATTCAGTGGTTCCACAGCACAAACCACAATGGCTAAAAATATGTCCTGGCTAAATTTGTAACTGTTTTTTTTTCTTTACTTAGCCACCTCTCAAATTTGTGATGAGAACCTGGCCAATGAAGACCATGACCAATGGAAATACTATGCATTTGACAACTGAGAGGACCCACACCAAGGTATGTAAACTGTACTGCTTTTCTGAAGTGCCCCTCTACAGCTCCTGCCTTGCTGAATGTTGATGTTGTAGTCTTGATAACTTGAATGTTACCACTGTCTGCCATCTACTGGGGGAAGAGTGGTACTGACACATTTTGTGTGTTAGAAGTGTCACAATGACAGTGAGGTTTTTGACACTGTTTCCTGAAGCTGACAACTGCTGACGAGCTACTATGCTACAAGGAAGCTTGGAAATGGAACCATTAGAATCCTGAATGCTCTTTTGGCATCCCTGAGCCATCCCTGATACCATACCCTGATATGAGTGTAGTAATTGTACTATTATAACTTCACCCCTTCTTTGCCACAAAACACAGTCTGCTATATATCAGCACACAAGCTGTGTGTGTGCTCCACTAATGTTAAATATTCATGCATCACTGTAATAGGGCTGCTTCAGCATGCATTTTTTTTTACTTTTTATTATGTACCACAATTAGGCATGCAACACTAGGTCACATGTGCAGTACAGGGGTGTAAGGAAACTCTGAGTTATTTGGACACACATCACTTAACCCATGCTGTTTTTTCATAATCACCATGGGAAGGATTCACAGCGTGGATTCCCTGAGGCCCCTGGATAAAAAACATTTATGAATGAAAATTTGAAGACCAAAAAAACGACCTCAGATAGCAGTCCGTCCTGCTCAGTGGTCAAACCCCTCAAGGTGTGGCCCATTAGGGGGGGTATAATATCAGACTGTTCTACCCTTATCCACAACAGTGTTGCATCAGCCTGCTCTTCTTCACCTCACCAAGGTCTTACTGTTAGAATGGCCAGGGTGTCATCACTGTGATGTAAGTGGCAGGGGATCAGTGATTGGCCGGTCATTGTCTCTGGAACAATGCTGTGTTCCGTATTATATTACAAATCCCACATGTCCAGCACAGGTGTAAAAATAACACTGGGTCTTTGCGTAGATCCTGTTTTTGGACATTAAGTCCCCAAAGTCCCTAGTCATATCCCCCTGACACCTGTTCATGCATCACTCAGCAGATAGAGGGGAACAGCACGCAACACTCTCACCACACACACACACACACACACACACATATACACACATAGGTGTCATTTACGCTGGGGATGCTGGGGACATGTCCCCACCACTTTTTGTTGTGGCCCATTTCGTTCCCACCACTTTAAAAAGTCGAACCGGTCGTTGTCCCCAGCACTTTTCAAAACAAACTGACGCTCATGCATACACACACACAAACACCATGTATGCACACATGCATGTACACACATGTTGCTATAAATAGACGCACATGCATACATGCGCACATACACTTGAAAACCTCCGCATCAAAATTTATCTCTGAAAAACTCCAGTCACCCCCAAGGACAGAAGAAAAGAAGGCCTTACAGAGTACTGAAAATGTGTAGGCCTTTCCAGCACAGAATTTGTTTATTTGCATGGATATGTGTGCATCAGTTTAGTATTCAAGTAAGTTGGGATTTTTACATCAACCATCTGTTGCATTCTCAAAGTAATTTGAAAACGTTTATTGGTAATGGATTGTTATAATGGCTACATACAGATTTTATTTGAACTAAGGATCTACCCCAAAGCGTCACATTTCCTTAGAGTGAGTGTTTTTATTTATATCCTTTGATGTAACTGCATGTTCTATGAAACAACAGCACAAGAGACTATTTGAGACACTGAGATAATATACATATCATTTGTGAATTGCAGTGCTATGTGCTATCTGTGATATATTAGAAATCTATGACACCAGATTTGATTTGGAAATCATGCAGTTGCTTAGTTGCCACCAGGTGATGGCAGAAGAGGTCCACAATAATAACACTGTGTCCATAGGGCTTATTCCCAAGAACTGCAGAGACACTGTTATTATGTTTCGTGAATACTTTGGAAATGTCACAAATCCATTTAAATTTGATGAACAGACAAAAATAAAGGTGACAATATCAAAACCATGTAAATTGGAGGTGTCTGTGGAGGGCTGTGGGTATTCTAGTTTTTGTTACAAACTTTCTGCTTATTCATGTTCCTAAATCAACTGATGCTTAGGCCTGGATTCAGTCAGCATCCATTTTTAACATTGAATCATAATAAAATGTAAGTATTTTCCTCTTCACAAGCACAGTTCAGCAATTTCAGCAATCGCTAAATTTAATGCAAAGAATTGTGTTTGCATTAAACTGAAGTTACAATTCTGTTTAAATGTTAGTCAAAGTTATAAACAAATATCCAGGCCTTACCTTCTGGCAGATACTACTGCAGCTCTGTAGTCAATAAATATTTTATTGTTGGTCATTCTGGGTAAAGCACAGGTGAGTAAATGAATACAGACAATTAACAAATGGGTCCAGTTAAACCAGGTTATTTGGTAGCAAACAAAATTAATGTACAGCACTGGTAATATCCAGGAGTGGTCTAACTTAGTTCACTGTATTACTTAATCTATAATTCTTCTGTGTTGGTGCATCTGCCACATCCAGTTTACCAGCTGGGACAGAATCTTGCGGAGCAACTTTGCAGCACATAGCACCTGAAGCCAAAAGTTTTTTTTTTTTCTGTCCACTGAGCATTATAACAGATGATTTGAAATCTTATTTTTTAAACAGGAGATTTGAGTTTTGATGGAAATAATGTCCAGTTACAACGTACATGATAAAGAATATTGTGGTCTCCCCAAAGACTCTTCATTGTTTAACCTCAGCTGTCATTGCTGAAACTTTAATGTGATGCTTTCAAGAATACAACCTCTATTCCCAAGTCTCTCTACATTCAGGCAAACCCAGTGACATTGTCTCAATGACAGAATGCTCCTCAAACCTGTATCTCTCTGAGGGTTCGTATGCTTAAGATAAAAAAAAGCAGCCTATAACTTTGAAGAGTATATATGCTACAGTATGTGTTTATGATTAACATTTTCGTACTTTAACCACTATTATGTATGCTGTCGATCAGGTTTTTCTTACCAATGCTTACATTTACAGTTTCAGACTCTTCATATGAAGAAAAGGGCTGCATGTAAGTGTTGCTGAGCCATGCCTGACTCACTTTGTACTCTGGGTAATTTAGTCAGAGGACCTGTTAAGACTACACTGTGCCCCCTGATAAGTGTAGCCTGTGCCAATCCGATTTTGTGCCCCCCCCAAAATAGCCCAAGGCCATGGCCTCGGGTTCACCGCACCACTTTCATCACTGAGACCACAGCAAGTGTCAAGGTGACATTCCCTGGTCTGTGCCAGGATTCTGGATGCAAAGCAGGGAAGGGCCCTAAAACTGCTGCATTTATCCTGGGAAGGGGCTGAGACAGATTGGCATTTGATTATTTAGATATAATCCCAGGCTGTCAAAAAGAAAAATGCGAACAAAAGTCTTGTGACAAAAAAGTGCAAGGTTGATTTATTGAACAAGTGTATACAGTGGGCTGCCAGACACATTTGTAAGGATTCTTTGCTCTTGTGGATTCTTGTGGACTCTTTGAGAGAAAAAAGACTGAGACGGAGCTGTAGAGACAGGCCAGTAGAGGCTCACTCTTGGTCCTTCTCCTCCCCGTGTGTGATGATGTAGACCAGGTTCTTGTAGTCCAGGTTACCGGACACATCTGGGGGAAAGGCGGTGAACATCTGCTCCATCTGACAGAGTGGTGAGTGAAAGCCCCGGTGAGAAAAAACTCTGCATATGCAACAAGCACCTCAGACAACACAGCATGTTGTAATGGCCATACAACATGTGACACACCATCAGACACAAAAAGCATAACATACAACAAGCACAAAATAAATGTCAGATGACATATCACACACAACAATCTTACACCTCAAAAAAGGGTTGAAACATTCACTGTGTTAAAGCTGGCTGCGGTACAGTTTCCTGTGTTGAAACTGGTTGTATTTTAAGATGAATGTCTTAGAGCTCCTTGGGCAACTGATGGTGTACGTGAGATTCCACCCACCTCCTCTGGGGAGAACCTGTCAGCCTGGGTGGTGAGCATCTCAGTGACACTGCAAAGAGAGAGGACCTCAGTGACTCAGCTCAGGGCAGTGCAGTGACTCTTTAGTGAACAAAGTGACTCTTCAAACAACAACACTGGGGGCAGGGGGACTCACAACTCCTTCTTCAGGATGCCCTTTCCTTCAGGGTCAAACACTTTGAAGGCATTGAGGATGGTCTCCTCAGGGTCAGCACCTACAGAGACACATATATTGTATATTAAATTTGTATTCATTTACATTGTTATTATATTCAATCTATGGTCAGCGCCCCTGACGCTATCAAAGCACCAACATCACTCCGCACCACTCACCTTTGAGCTTCTCTCCAAACATGGTCAGAAACACAGTGAAGTTGATAGGTCCTGGCGCCTCCTTCAGCATCTCATCAATCTCCTCCTGCTTCACATTCAAGCGGCCTGTGCCACACATATACACACATAGCAGGAAGCACAGGAAGTCAGCTTGCAAAGGACTCTAGGACAATCCTCCCAGAAACACAATGGGCCACTGACGTAGAATTTCTAGATGGGCTCCAACATTCTATTTAATATGTCTACCCAGAACAATGGACACACACACACACACACACACACAAACATGCACGCACACACACACACACCTGCGCAGATACTCGGAGGGATTGACTTCCCAATGTTCTAGACAATTGCACTGAAAAAAGATTCTGATTCAGTCCTATCCAATATGGCAGGCCCAGTTTTTGCACACCTTTGATGTTTGCTGTTCAGGGGGTTTATTTCTGTGTGACTCCATACTTTGGTAGTGGTCATCAGAGACATATACATACCCAGAGCAGCGAAGGTGTCCCGCAAGTCATTCTTGTCAATGAATCCGTCTCTGTTCTGGTCCATGATGGTGAAAGCCTGCCAGTGGGAGTGGTGACAGTGAGTGGGCAAGAGAGCAGAATGAGGCCTTGCTTGCCCAGCCGGAGTGGCATGTCACACCCACCCGCTGTGGGAATTACTAAGGATATGTATGGTATTAAACTGGATAGAGAGGAGACAGGGAGGGGAGAAAGGAAGGAGAAAGAGGGTGAGGGGCAGAAAGGAGAGAGGGAGAGAGAGAGACAAAGAAAGGGAGGACAGAGAGAGAAGAGAGGAGAGAGAAAATACAGGAAGAAGAGGGAAAGGAAGAAGACAGAGTGGGACAGAGGGAGAAATGAAAAAAGGAGAGGAGGAAGAGAGGGATAAAAGAGGAGAGAGAGGGGAAGAGAGGAATGTTAGGAAGACAGCCACTCACTTCCTTAAACTCCTGGATCTGGGCCTGCTCAAACATGGAAAAGACATTGGAGTTGGCTCCTTCTACTGCCCTCTTCTTGGCCTTTTTGGGTGCCTGGGTAGGGAGGGCAAACAGCTCAGTCACCACTCTCATCATAAAATGGTATCTCCCAGCACTTGATTGACACTTGAGACCCCCTGAAAGCCTCAACAGCAAAATTTTGGGGGGGGGGTCTCTGGAAAAATCTTTAAAAAATTATTTGTCACTTGCAATTGTGACTAAAAATGTCTTTTAACCCTTAGAGAATAAGGGATCTGAATAGCTCTGAATAAGGGACTCTACAAAACTGCTATGAAAGCATATTTTAATGTATATCAAAATATGTTACATTTTAAGAGTACCCAGTGTTCTGCACAGCATACATGCACAGCGTTATTCTTCCACATGCACCACAGTGTAGCAGCGAATTTCATTGCTCTTAGCTTTGCTGCAGCTCTAAGATGACATTGACTTTAATTAGATGAAGTGTGACATCTTGCCAAATTAACACATTTTATTGGTCCTTGGAGTGACGCGATAATGCTTCCTGTCCATGTTCAGCGGCACTGACTGTGTCTCACACTTCACGTTAACCCACACGTCTGCGCAGAAAAGAACTGCGGTAAACGGCGTAACTGATTTGTACTGTTATTATTTATGGACGTGAACTTTTTCCAGTGTGTATCCGCGACGCAGTGGAAAACAACGCTCTCAGATGTTCGTGAAGTACATTTTGCCATTGCTCCGTTTCCAGCTGAGTGTCCAGTCCGAGTCTTGGTGCGGGGGGACTTGTGATGCTGTTTGGCTGTGGAAATGCACGGCCTGCGTGGGCGCTGAAGAACAGCGGCATGGAAGGGGAGGGTTATGGAGCTGCGTAACCCCTCACGGTGCAGAGGAACGGAGCGCACGGACAGGGAATGCGGTCTGAAGGACTCGCATTCCCCACATTCATCATCTCCAGACAGACACTCTCCATTGCGCGGCGGATTAGCCATCAGTGGTTTTGCATTACCGTCGAAGGTCATTATGCTACATGACATTTAACACAGCTTACTTTGGATCCAGACAGTCTTTTACAAATCCCCACTCATTATTATTAGAAACATAAGTATTGCTGGATGTGTGCGTACGCTTGCGCAATTTGACCTGTCCCTGCTTGTCCCTGCTCACTTACTCCCTCCCAAAAATGTTACATCTACCCATGTCTGCAGAGCCTGTTGTAAAGCTTCAGAAAAATGCAAATGAATAAAAACTGTAACAGTTTATAAAATGATGTACAGTTGCATTATCACAAACTGGACAGACCATATCAGTATACAGAACAGGACAGAGAACCAGAAACCCTGGAGTCACTTTGCAAAAACTGGAAAATGATTCCTTGAAGCCAGGAAATGGTGACTTGTGGAATAGAGTACAATAGAAAAGAAACAGCAGAACAGAGACACATGAAGGGTAGTAGATGTTCATATTCAAAATTTCACTTAACTACTCAACAGACATGGCCACGTCATTTGGAAATAAGTGAGACATGAAAATTTGTGGAAAATTCACAATCACAGCAACATCGACACCTCAGCCCTTTCTCAGAGTATTACCTTGGGATGTCAGTTCACTTCTCCATTGTGATGCAACAATGGCACCTCATTCCTGCCCTCACAGAGCACTACTTACTTATGCTTAGGCCTATGTGTATATAACAGATGTTAGATACATATGATGGCAGACTCTTAGGTCTCTGCCAAGCACATGCTCAGCCTCTCCCTTTACTCTTCTACTGATCTGACACAGAACAGTTGCTGAGCAGACATTCTTATCTAGAGTGACTTACATTTAATTTTTAAATGCTAACCAGAGGGATATTTAATGAAACAACCTGGGTTAAGTGCAGTGCCCAACAATACAACAGCTGGGATTCCCCACAGCAACTTCAGGGTTACAAGCACTCCTCTTCACTACACCACACTTCTGTCCGATTCCACAGGTGAGAATATCCATCCAACTGATGATACCATCACCCACACTGAACAGATAAATGCAAATCACTTTGAACAAACTCATCAGCACCGAACTACAGAAGCTTGGAGGAAAGAGGTGGAAGGAGGGATCTGAGCAGCAGTTGCTGTTCCAGTCCGGACTTCCTGTCTTTCTTCTGAGAATCTGTGCTGTCGTACCACTGTCCTTTGATGTATCTCTCCACTGTTGAAGTAATTTCCCCAAAAACAAAATCTATGTTCCAAAGAAACTTCAGAGAAAGTGGCTCAAAACATTACAGCATTATTTGCTTAGTAGCCTTGAACTTACATCGTTTACATGTTGTCCATTTACAGTATTATTGAAATAATTTGCCTTGCCTAAGGATACAACAGCAGTCACCTGGGAATGAAAACACGTAACATTATGCCTCAACGCTGCCCATTTGGGCTGAACACACTCCAGAGGAGAGACAAGCTGACCCCTGTGACTCCCAGCATCCCACTGCGTAAGGAGTCAACAGCTTCTGTTCATCAGATGCCCTCACCTGGGCTGGCTCACACCTCTCACACTTCACCTGTAATTCACTCAAACCCTGGCCATTCCCCGAAACAATTCAGACTGTACTCCAGGCTCAAGCATAGAAGGGCAGTGCCCCACCCGGGATTGGAACCAGCAAACCCCTCTACTGCCTCGGCCCAATGAAGCAGAGCTGACACGAAGCCCGGAGACTCACCATGACTGTCGTGGGTTGTACGGGACTGATCGAGACTCCCAAACTACAGATGGATGATGCTCAGTGGGGCACTGGGGTGTCCTTATGTATCCCGCACCCTGCCCCTCCCCATGGTTGGCAGCCGATATAAATAACTCATGCCTTCTTTAGGAAGTGACAGGTAACAGAGTGTCCCCTCCCTCAGGCCCCATGCCCTGGGGTTCATTGTCAGCATACAGTGAGGAATAACAGTGGTGTAGAATGACAGTTCAGGGGCTGAAGGTTACAGGAGAGGTGCTTTCAATCCTTAACAACCCGCAACCACCACGCCCCCCCCCCAACCCCCATCCCGAAGAGTAGTCTTTCTCTCTCCTTTTCTCATCTGCTTTGAAGATGTCTGAATGACAGCTCAACTTGCTGGCTGGGCTCCCAAAGCAAAAGAAGAATGCCCCTCTGCAACACCACCCCCAGCCCCTAAATCCCTCAGCGGTTCTGTTCTGGGGGAGGAGAGGAGGGGTGAGGGCGCAGGAGTCAGGCCTCATGGGGTTCAGATCATTACAACCCATCAGTCAGTACAACAGCACAGCGAAACAGAGGCTCAAGGATAAAGACTCACTCATGGTTATTGCGGTGTTGATGCAACCCCATTCCTTAAAATCTGGTTTTTGTTAATATTTCTGAGGGAAAAATGTAGCATGGGGCTGGTCCTAGATGGTCCTAGTGGACTGTAGTGACCACAGCAAGACTTTGTATTGAACCAAGTGTTTAACCACCAGAATTGAATCAGGTATAATGATGGAAAAAGATAAACATCTTTCCCCAGGGTTGATGAGAGATTGAAAAAGCCTGGTGGTTTACTTACTGGATTACTGCTTTCTAAGACCAGGGCTGAGTATTCCTGGATTTTGCTGAAATGTTACCAGCAGCAAAACCTCTCTGTGGTTTGATTCCCCTGCTGGTTGAAAGTATTTGAGTGTGGCATCTCAGGGATTTTTTCAATGCTTAATCTCTGGACACACCAGTGGGACCAGTGGATGTTAAAACTGCATAACTCAGTGAACGCGAGCAGGAGGCGTGTGTTTGGATGACTGAAGGAAGCCAAGCCCCTCCTCTCTCGCTGACCTGCTGCCCTCTCATTAGCCTCCCTCATACCTCCCTGTTAACCTGCCCCCTTCTTCATTAGCTTGCCCTCCCCTTGTTAACCACCCCCTCTTCGTTACCCAGCCTCCCCTCTCCTCATTAGCCTTTGGCACCTGCTGCTGGCCCACAGCCAAAAAGGCATACAGCTCTCCCTGGCAACCGCAGGGTCCTAAAGCTGGTCAGAGCACTGATACCACTGTTAATATGCCTATCAGAGCGCTTGTCATGTACTGCAAGTGATGCTGGACTGGGATGACTGGCATTGCTTGCATGCTGACATATTACCTATGCAAGGAGCTGAAGGCAAACTGAGGCAGGCTATGAGCACATACCTTTCTACAAGCCCTCAGCCTGATTCGCCTCTCTGTACCTGTGTTCCATTTTTCCTTCTGTACGCAGGTGCAACCCAGGTGAGATACAGCGTGCTAGAACCGCCCCTGTGGAACACAGCTCTCCTTGCCAGCCTCTGAGCCAGCTGGGCTCCCTGGATTCACACTGTCATATATTATCACCCAGTAACACCAGCCAATGGAAGTGCCAATGCCTTGGGGTAGGGGTGGGGGGTGTTATTACTGGAGGGAGACTGTGGGAGGGCTGTCTGCACAGTTTCTGGGAACATTAATGATCTAAATAAAGGTGTAATTTGCAAAAGGCCATTTTCACCTTGTCATCGCTTTTGTCCACAACACTGTCCACTGGCAGATCCTGAACCGTTTTTTGCAACGTGTTGATGGGTCTCCTGCGCTGTGCCTCACGCAGCTGAAATGACTGATTACCACAGGACTGGAAGGGTGTTGGAGAGGGCAGGGGGTGGCAGGGGTTTACGGAGGGGGAAAAGTGTACAGCAGTTGTCATCTGCCGCCAGACATTTGTGCCGATGGGTCAGGGAAAGGACGTTTAATGAGCCGTTTAGTCCAGTTTCCATGGCCACAAGCCTGGCCCGCTTCCACGGGGCCAATAAAGGCACTACTGTGGGAAGATGCAAAGGACACTGACATACAGTAATCTGCCAGTGGAGGGCTGATAGCCTGGTTTGTGCATGGGAAGCAATAAGAATTTCAGTCTGAAAAGTCTAGCAAGGGTAAACTCATCATCATCGTCGTCATCATCATCATAATGTTTCATCTGTTTTAGAGTATTTATTTATGTTAACACGTATATATTTACTTTTATACTGTTATAATGTTACACAGTATTTACATTACATTACATTCATTTAGCAGATGTTCTTATCCAGAGTGACTTCCAGAAAAAGAACAGAAGTGTATCCATTGAAGCTGAATGAGTGTATGAGTGAATGAGCGTCAGACCAGGAATATAAGAACACTTCTGTGTGTGACACTGTAATGTCACTATAAATAGTCTGTATAAAGTGTTCATTGAGATAAAAGGGTTATTGTGGTTGTGATGCCTAGTACCCAGTATTACTATATTACTACACTGATGGCTCCTACAATATATTACTGTACTGTGTGTTACTTGTCCATTTGGTGTGATGTTGGTGTCTCTGAGTTATTAAAGGCAGCCACAGCAGCTGCCTCCTGTAGGAGTCTGCACAAGTGAGGCAGGGGTACATCAGCACTCACACTGCAACCAGAATGCCATGTGCACACTACCAAAAACCCTCATATACACCTGTGCACACCTGCATACATACACACACACACACTACTCTTATTAGGTCCCTGAGAATAAACTCAATCAGATGTCTCTAGATGTCTCAGTCGTTTCTGTCTCCATTTCCCAAAATAGTTTTCTACTGCCACTTAGTGGCTGCATTGTGTAATTGTAAACCTCTTTTCATTCCTTGCAAAAAAGCACTATACAAACACATTCCTGCACCGACTTTAATGCCAAGTTCTCCTGCCTGCTCTCACTTTCACAGCCAATCCCCAGAGCTGACACCTGCAAACTTAAAGCCAGCCCCAGGGCTCCAGTCAGTATTGCTCCAGAGGAGCTCCTGACTGAAATGCTCTTCTATCACCCCTCCCACTCATCACATCCTCAGCCGTGCCCACTGCCAGCCACACACCAATCCTGTCTACTCTCACCTGGAATCACCCTATGGCTGCACTCAGTCTATAACATGTACTAATTCTCACACTCCACCCAAACTCCTTGAACAGAAACTTTACACAGCATGTCCAAACCACAGCAATTACATAGCATGACGAAACCACAATAATTACACAACACGCCCAAACCACAACCATTACACAACATGCCAAACCATAGCCATTACCCAACATGACAAAACTGTAACTGTTCCACAAAATTGTGACTTGTGGATTTGTTGCTTTGTTTTGGACAAAAGATGTAAGTGGCATATACACATATTTATATGAGTGCGTGTACATATTTACATTTATTCATTTAGCAGACGCTTTTATCCAAAGCGACTTACATAGGTTACAGTTCTTTACAATGTTATCCATTTACACAGCTGGATATTTACTGAGGCAATTGTGGGTTAAGTACCTTGCCCAAGGGTACAACAGCAGTGTCCCAGCGGGGATCGAACCGGCAACCTTGCGGTTACGAGTCCTGCTCCTTAACCACTATGCTACACTGCCGTCTATGCATGTGTATGTATGTGTGTGTGTGTGCATTTATGCATGCATGAATGACAATGACCATGAATTGACACCTGTCTTGCTTTTGGCAAGAAAACTGCCTTTTTGAATGGCTACTAAATGGAAAAAAGACTGCCAGTCACGCAGTACAGGACATAAACAACTGCAATTTTTTGAGTGTTATTTGGGACACAAGGTTTATGAACAATTTTATTGCTGAATCATATAAACTGTTGGTGTGGCGTGCATTCATATTAAACAGGCTGAGAAGCACTGCCTGGGAAAAAGTACTCAAACTACCTCATGGCTCTGCAGGAAGGGAAAATATTTCTTTCTCAAAGGCATTAAAAAAACGTTAAGTGTCCTTAAACTACATCTGTAACAATCTGACATTGAATACATTGTTGCTAAAAGACAGTGCATTGTGTCTTTATTTTCTTTAAATTTCACAGCAGCTAATATTTAAAAGATTGAAAGATGATGCTTGTTTGGTTAGGCACAGATTACTTTAAAGTGTCTTCAGTGTGACCCTCATGTTTTCTGGAATAAATGTCTTTGTGAACAATATAAACCTACTGTTTGCAATGCTATCAAAAGTGTAACATTTAAACAGTTTTAACAGAAAAAAAAATCTAACAAACATTTTTACCTGTAGTATCGGATTTGTTGTCTGTATTTAATCAGGCTTGTGAAAAATATGGAGGAAACTGTATTTGTGTGACAGAAGCAAATTTCTTCACAATTGGTAAAAAAGAGGACTGTAATACTGAAACTGTAATGCAGCCAGCACTAACTGGGGTAATGTAAAATACCACAAATTCACACATGCATACTGTATGTTTTGTACAAACCCAGCAGCTAACTCTCATGAAGAACAGACTGGGAGAGTTAAGCTTGACAACCTAACGATGGAGTGATAAAGTGCCGCGGAAGATGATGCAATCTGAGTGCATTAATCTGGATCTCCTGGAAACATAATATCAGCACATTCCTGTGATGCAGACTGCCCTTTGAACTGCCTGTGCATCCGTTTTCACCAACTCCATAAGGAAGATTCACAAGAACCAATGGCACTGCTGCGCTGGAGAGTAATGGAGACAGCATGGAAGTACTAGAAGATGATGGAGACAGCACTGCTGTACTGGGAGAGTGATGGAGGTCAATCAAGGTGTATTTTTACAGCAAATATTTACAATCATATTTAATACAGAATTGTCAAAAATTCTTGACAGAGTATGTCTCCAGACGCAAATGTGCTTCAACAAAGAAGAAAACTGAGCAATGGAAAATGCAATTAGGAGAAAATACTACAGTGACTCCTATCTGACTGGCAAGATGGGCTTCTGTTGCTTGTGGTGGGCTATGGGTGGGGGAGGGTCACATCCAACAGCTAGGGGAGGATTGTGGGGGTTTTCCTATCCAACGGCTTTTTGTCCAGTGAAGGAAGATGAAGGAAGGAAGGTAGCATCCTGGCAGCTGGAGACTGAGTTACAGATGCACTCACAGCTCAGATGGCATTTTGGAAAATGAGAGAGAGAGAGAGAGAGAAGGAGAGAATGAAAAAGGTGGCAAAGGCGAGAATAACAGTGACCAAAATGAGAGAAAAGCAACTGATCACAGCATGTATTGGTCAGTATGACACTTGCTATATCAGAAATTTATCATTAAGGGTTATTCATTTTTCATTAACACAATCTCTGTTATAGGTAATGAGATGACCCCATAAACTTGTTTTTGTTAAGTGCTGGTTTTAGCTCCTCTTTATAAAGATCCAAGGACACAAAGAAAGAAGACAATATTTATAATCCTGAAACCAGGCTAGACAATGCATATTTTGTACTATCTACTTGGCTTTATCATATTTGCATCATTTGATAGTCTTAATGAATTTACTGAATTATTGTTATTATTTAATGAATTATTGTTCTTGATTTTGAGTCAAGTGAGTAAAGTTTGTCTGGTCATAATAGAATATCTGGTAGTATTGCTATTGTACTGTGCCTTTTTCTGCATGGTTTACTGCAACACAATGTACGGTGATTACAAAGATAGTAAATCAGCTGTAACAAGACAGCCAGATAGTATAAAACATACACTGCACAATAAATATGATGTCATGCTTGTACTAACAGAATGACAAAATACAGTGCATGATTGAACCAGTGGAATAACATAACCAAAATAAAAATATACTTACATACCAGGATTAGACACATCATAAAAACTGTGGCATTTCAAATGAAATTGTGTCATTAGATTACACTAGTGACAATAACAACATTGACAACATAATTGTCAACAGAAAAGTACATTTAAGTGAAGTGTGGGGAACTACGTTCCTTAAGCCCACGACCTTCGGGTCCTTTACAGTACGAGACAACCACCCGAAGAAAACATCAGCCGGCGTTACCAAGGAAACAGGGATAAAATGAGGATCTCCGCGGCTCATTCTACCACTGTTACTATACAAGTTTTGCGAGCTTCCTTAGAAAACAGAGGTCTTATCGTTCGCTCCCCTAGAAGGAATGCTACACGCCTTTCCCCTCGCAAATCCCTAAGGTACCTCTAAGCAGATCTTAAATGATCAAATATTACTTTTCTCTTTCTCGCTACTACCATAAATAACCACGTGCCTAAATTTCAAACATTTACATTTCGTATTATGCATGGAATGGTATCAAATTAACCTTTTATTAATTGTATTTGTGTTTTCTCTCATTTTCCTTCTTATTTCAATATTTGTCGTTCAAATGTATTAAAAGATTGATGACTGACGCACTGCTTTGGCAAATCATTTAGGAGGCGTTTCACAAATGTACAAAACTAGCTGACTGCTTCCAAAGGTGTGTTTTTCTCGTTTTCTCTGAAGTTATACCTTCAATAAGTCTGATAGTTGCAATCTGATAGTGACTCCAGAGGTAAGCACATGTCTCGGTATTTAATCTTGTTGTTTACAGTTCGCCCACCAGCGCAACCCCCTCCTCCCCACCCTCCCATAAAATGTAAATAGCTTGGAACTCAGACCTCGTGCTTACTACCATTTTATTTAGGGGCATCAGACAGAAGGAGACGTTGCGCAGATAAACTAATCTGTATATCATATAGATGTATCACTCTGGAATTGGCATCATCTAGCCATCATGATCAGTCCCACCACATGACATATAGATTGTCGCCCAAAGCTGCTCAACGACAGCTCAACACTGATACCAGTGAACAACCAGTTAATGCTCGCCCAGTGTTACGTGATTACGCAATCTACAAACCTTCTTACGTTGCACGTCACGTACTACCCGTAGTGCAGGGACGCGGCGCTGGTGGTTCGGGACGGGTGCAGAGGGAGGCAGACTGATACGGCGCTGGGTCTGACAGCTCGTTTCGTGCACTATTTATTATTTATTGCAAAAATAACGTGGACATCACCGACAGAATCCTTGGACTTTTAATTTACTGAAGCTAAGACGCAGGTGAGTGCACCGGCAGTGTCGCTAGCATCTGTGTGTTGTGGCTGCGGCCTCCGCCAGGGGACCGCCCTCCATCTCATAACAACAACAAAAACAGAGCCAGTCAGCCGGCAGAAAAGAAAGGACGAGGGAGCGATAGGGGTTAGCTGCATAGCTCTCTAGCGACCTATCTCCACGACAAATAGTTAGCATCTGTCATGCCCGGACACATCAGGCCTTCAAATTTGACCTTACCAAATGTGAGTTGAGATCGTGCACAAAATATGGGACAGACAACCGCTTGCAGAACTGCAGGACACACAGGCATAACACTCGAGGGTATGTGAACAGAGAGCAAGGATGGTTACGTTGGCTCGCTAAAACAAGTTAGTCTAGCTAACCTTGGATAGCTTCTGCCGGTCTCTAGTTTAAGGTAAATAGCTATTTCAACATAGTAGGCAAGCTTACTACCACCAGAGCGTTCTCCCTTAAAGCTGTATTGCTTTAATGGTGTTTGTTGTTGATAAAATGTTAGCTACCTAGCTAGCTAAGTCGTATTAGTGGGTCAGGCATGCGGCAAGAAATCGCATTTTTATGAAGATCGGAATGTGCTAAGCGCTGGATTAGCTCGCTATCTTGACAGCTACCTAGAGCTACTTGCTGGTTTGTGAACTAGCTATCTAACAAGTTGTCACGCCATTTCTACGCTACTAGCTAACGTTAGATAATATAATAGAGAACGTTAAAGGTACAGCTAGCCATATAAGTCGATTCAGCTATATGGCTTGAAAACCATTTTCCTGTGAATGGAGAGTGCCATCGATTCAGCAACTGGACTGTAACAGGTCGTGTTTTATTGAGCTGATTTGCTTGACGCGTCTACAGTTTCGCCGTTTTTATAACAAATGTTTCTCTCGACAGTATTTAGCGTCTGGAAAACGATTAGCTAGGGAGCAACTCATCATCTGCGTGTAGCTGTTGGGAGCAATATCCATGCTTTTAAAATAGGTTATTTCTACAACCTAGTCGTTTACAGCAGTCTAGTAGTGGTCTTAGCAAAGTGTGTAATGTAGTCTAGTACTTATTGTGAAAAGCTTTCCCATTCATTTTTAAAATGTAAACTTGGAATGCAAAGCACCGCAGAAATATTGCATTACAACTGAGCGAGTTTATTCAAACAGCGGCGTAAATGGTTTCACTTTCTGGCCTCGTCTTGTTTTTGCCCCACAGATTCAGTCCGGCACCATCGGCAGACAATGACCCGTGAAGCCAAGTGACGTCATTGTGGCCAGTCAGGTTTTTGAGGGAACAACCATCTGCTTTCATTTTTTCCTGTCGCAGGTACATTTCTTTATACAGGATCTGTGTTTCAGTCGAGCATCTCTCTCAAAGCACAGGTGTTAAAACTTAAAAAACTTTAAAAAACATACATTTACATTTACTATGTACTGAAAATACTGCCATTGGAGGTATGGGTTGGCAGGGCGTACCCCATATCTATGCAGCACAGAGAGGCCCTTTTTGGGGTTTTCCACAGAAATAACCATGCTGATCATGACGTCTGGCTCTTCACAGACATTTCCTTCTTCCATCCCACACTGTTCAAAAACACAGAATGCAGATACAGTCCACATGGCCAGGCAATAAATGGCCGAACTTGGACCATTTTCAATTTCTTCTTTATCTTTTACGTCATCTTTTTCTTTTCTCCATCTTAATTTTTCTGTTGTATTACATTGTTGAAAATCGCCCAGTACCCCTAATAGTACTTCTCACGAGTGCTCTGTCCTGCCTGGATAACCTTCGGCCTCTAGCTACATCTATTAATTGTAGCCTTTTTCATAGTGTTGTGGGTAATACTAATTACAGACACACTATCGATAAAGTGCATTGTATTCAGATGCTGCAATGGTAAACCACAGGGCCAAGTGTTTAGAAAGTATTGAGACATTGAGTTACATTCATGTTGTGTAGTGTCTCTTTAGTATGTCTGAGGCAATATGGGCAAAATGAACCAAAAGTCAGTATCATATGAGATACAGAGCTATTTTTTTGCAAATGTTTATGTACTGACATATGGAACATATGTAATTTTTTAATCTGTGGTTAGCATGGTATGTTTGTATACTAAAAGCATTTTTTGTCATAGATTCAAATTGCAATGCACAAAGTACAGGTTATTTTGGAACATGATGCCTTAAGTTATGCCTTAAGAGTCAAAGTAACAGTTATTCAGTAATTGCAGTGTTTATGCAAAATTCATAAGTTTCATAAGTCATAAGTTTTTAAAAAAACATCCATGGGGAGTTTCTTTGGCCAAGGATGGGGGTTTCTAAATGCTGGAATAGAGGTCATCTGTTCCTAGCAGCCACCAAACTGAAAGCCTTTGCATGGTGGAGTGTGAGAGTCATATGATGTTGGGGTTGTTTTTCTTTTTCTTTTTTCCTTTTTGTCATGATCATTTTTTTTTGTGAAACCTCACGTGGGCGGAAATGCTGACTTCTTATGAGGGGGGGGGGGTGATTTGCGGCGCTACAGATCTGCATCGGTCGCGCGGTCAAAGCCGCCATAAATGTTTTAACAACTGTCTGCGTGCTGTACGGAAGTGCTAACAGAGATGTAGACGCATGAGAACTGAACTTTGAGGTTGAGGTGTACGGAAGGATGTGCAGTTGCGGATGCAGTTAGGACACTGATTTTTAAGCAAGGCTCTTTGCCTCATTCCTCCAGTAAAAAACAGAAGAAAAAGGCACGCCAGCCAGTCTCTGTAAGGTTGATGACAGTCAACCTGATGATAGTGGTTATAGTAGGGGCAACAGTAGAATGAACATGGCTGCGACTTTTGCATCTATTGGTCAGACAGCCATGTAGCTTTAGGATAGAAGCTGAAGGCAGGGCCATCTCTATGGGACATATCTGCCTGGACATCATTGCCCTGTTCCATGAAAAGCATACTTGTCTTCATCTCAAACCCAACCATTTAGGGTAGGAGCTGACCATTATTTCCAGGAGTTTTATTCCAGTTGTGTTACCAAGGCGTCAGGGAATAATTTTTCAGTGTTTCACATTCAGCCTGACTTTGGATGTTTTCTGTGTTTTTTTTTGTTAATCCCTCTGGAAACAGTCATGGTACACAATCTGATTGTGAAGAGGCTAGACCAGATACAAGGTGATTGATTAATTGATTTGAGATTAGTGTGCTGGGCCACATTTTCTGTAGTTTAATATGAGAAATATAGTTTTATATACATTTCTCAACAGTTTTTATATCATATGTTAGGCAAGGGTGACCCTTTAATACATGTTTTGGAAGCCATTCATTTGTGTGTATTGTAGTAACTCCAAGAAGCACTTGACATTGGCATAATTGTTAATGATTGCAGCACTTCGGCCTAAGCATTGGCTTTTTGTGTACCACTTTAGGGGTATTATTGCCCAGATTTATGCGTTGACACTGGTTGTCATGGAAGTGTGTGACCGCTGTAGCACGTAGTCTGTATTTTCACTATGGCGTCAGTTCTTGTGTGATGTATTGATACATTCAGTCATGGTTGCTCTGTTTCAGTATGTACTGATACTCACGTGGCCTTACTATATGCACCTATTTACCACTGCTCTGTTAGCAGGTCTGGATAAGAGTGTCTGTATTGTAATACACTAAAGGCTCAGGGGAATGCTCAGTGTGGTAATGATTCCAGTGCTAGAACTGCTGCCCACATACACATACACCCACATGGGTCCAGTCCAGGACCTGCGATTGGTCATCTCTAAAAGTATGAAATGCTAGTTTCCGCTCGGACAGCTGTTTCACTCTGCAGATATATTCTGTATAATCTCATGTATATTCATAAAGCGCATCCTCTGTATCCTGTGATACTGTCAAAGAATGCAATCTGTACATTTCAACTCAAGTCTCTTGTTAAATCTCTTTTGAAAGATACGTGTGAGTGTGTCTAACTGTGATGTGTTTCCCCTGATTTCATCTCGCTGCTTGTACGTTTGTGTGCATCATCACCATTGCCTCTGCGTTCTGTCCACTCCATCCTTTGTCTGCATTGCTGTGCACCTGTCTGCTCTCACCCAGCCCACGCGCTTAAATAAAGGCTTGATTAGAATGATGATGATAATGTTGATGACGGAAACGGTAATCCTTTTGATGGAATGTTCCGTGGGCACACAGGTATTCATACAAAATTACCTTTTGATTTGAGTATTTTAGGTCTTATGTCTCTGCATGACAGAAGTGTGTGGATGTTTATTTGTGTATATGCAGATTACTGATGTTTTTGACTACAGGTAATAGTTTATTGTTATGTATAAGCGTGTGCATGTGATGCGTGAAGGATCAGTAGTGTACCGTACTGATGTCTGCCTTTGCGTAGGTTGATACAGCTGAAGTGACATCATCAGCGAGACGCAGTGATGTCATAAGTGATGGCTGCTAGGGATTCCGTAACTTGCACCACAGGATCACTGCAATGAGTCAGCAGGAAGTGAGGTAGGATAGCTGGATGGGGTGTCACTGCGCCGCTCTGCCGGCTGTGTGTGGTCTGTCACCTCTCCCCTGGTGGCATCTCGGCCCGCTGCTTGTGACTCTGTAACTCCTGTTATTCTGGCCCCTGGATCGGGTTTCATTGGCTGCCAGGCTGACCTTTACCTCGGCTTGGCCAGGAGCCTGGATGTAAAACACAGAGACGCGGCCAGATAGGCGCGGGCGTTTTTTACTCCTCCTGTGATTGGCACAGTGGTGAGAGCCAGCCAATGGGGACAGCGATGGCGCGTAGAGGTGCGAGGCAAGAAGGAAGCAGTGACAAGCAGTGATGTTATCGCGTTTGCAGCCAGGCAGGAAGTTGGCCGGGAGTTATCTTTATACCAGATGCCATTTCACCTCGTCTTTCAGGTTAATTCATCTGCATGCGTGCATGTATATACATGTGCATTTGTCTGAGTATATACATTTGGTCTGTGGTGTCACTCAGTACCAGGTTAAGACTATGATATATCCTTTCCAAAGTTCTGTGTGATGTTTTTGTCAACTACATGTGCTGTGTCAGCCTACATGCATTTAATTATTTGTTGTTTGATCTGATGTTTATTTGTTTAATTCCATGCTTGTTTACCACTATCTTTGTGTGTCTGCATGATGCATGTGTTTTTGTGCGTTTTCTATGCATTGTGCATTGCTTTACAGCAATCAGGTACAGCTTTGGGAAGAGATCAGTCACACAGCAACATAATTGTTAATTCCTGTTGTTATAGCAATGAAGTATGAATATATTAATTCTTGTAACTATCTATTCATATTAATATGAACCCTGAGTATATGACCCTAGTGCAGTGTGCAGAGGTATATGTTCGTATGGCATTTTAGCTGGAGCCAGGGCCATAAATATGTGCTTGTGTTCCCTCTATATAAAGCTCTCATATGACCAGACCTGCTGCACCACCAGGCTCTTGTAAATGAACACGACAGGCCCGGGATAGGTCAGGTTTAAATTTGCACTGTGTTTACACAGATGGTTGAAAACCTTACAGATCTACCAGATACTGCATCCAGGTGCATTCCATGCAGGTAACGCCACATTGTGGCACAGGACGAATTTGTGGTTGAATGCTCACCAGGCACAGTGGAAGTCTGTGATAAGAGTGTTCAAGTGCTATAGGGGCTGTTTGCAGACTGTTTCCAGTTGAGTGTTCACGTGTGGTGTGTTGAAACCACCCTGAGAACTCATCCACAGTGGTGTAATGAAGATGCCCTTAACCTCCGTCTCTCTCTCCCACAGATTTCAATGTCATCACCCCTGGTGAGGCTTTCAGAACCGAATCGCCACATCAGCTCCTTTCCTGCCCTGTTCCTTTGGTGAGTTTCAGTGCTCTCCATTGCTTATGTGGCACTCCACTTCTTACTGTCTACATTATCTGTGTTTTAAACCACCTCACAAAACAGATAGGAGGTGCAGCTTATAGCATGGCCATATTGAGGGGTTATATACAGAATTTATTGAGAGGTTACTAAAGTATTATTAGAAGGATGTGTTTGTTCGTAGTCTGTGCGGTGTGTGTGTGTGTCCTTTATTGATGCGAGTGGAACTGAGAGTGCGGTGTGCCTGCCATTCCTGTTCGTTGTCGTGGTAATGATGCATCTCCTCTCCTCTCGCTCGCAGAGTACAGCCGGGACCAAGCAGAGAGGTCAGGATTCGGAGGCAGAGTGACTCCAGGGTGCCATTATGGGGGCCAGGGTAATAACCCCTCTCTCCTATTTACTCCCTCACCATTACAGAGGATTTAATGTGTTGTTTTCGCAGGAATGACAGTTTGAGCTATTTCTGATTTTGTAAGAATTAGGTAAGTGTGCTGAATGGGACCGGCCCATTGGCAGCTTCCAGGAAGATCTAACCTGCTTCCAGGAAAATCTGGAGTGACTGAAACTGCTGTGCTTTAGGAACACAGCATAATCCCTGTTTTGTGTAGAACAGTTGTGGGTTGCTCTGGATAAGAGCATTTGTAAAGCAGATAATGTAAGGTGACATCTGTGGGTCTGGTCACTCAGCTTATTAAAACACAAGAGCAGTATGTTTTGAGAAACTGAAAAAAATATCTCTCAAGTGAGTAGAGTCCCTAGAAGAGGGCGGTTCTTGTCCATGCCCACTGTGATTGGTGTAAAGACCTTTTCTGGCTTGGCAGGCCCGCCTCGTGTTGCTGATAGTCCCCCTCACCACAAACTTTTGGGCAGAATCTGTCTCTGCAGAAATGCTCCATTATATCCCTCCCCAGCCATCAGACACCGCTGGAGAACTGCGAGTATCACAGTTGCACGCGGACACGTTCCACCCAGGTGGTACTCTCAAGCCCAGAAACCGTTTCCCAGTCCGTTTGAGTCGTCGGTGTCCGCTTGATTCAGTGCTGTTCGTTTGAGTCTGTTCTCTACGGTGATCTCACACCCACATCTGCTCTGTCAGAACACAGAGCTAGGAGGAGGGAGCCCAGAGCGGGAGTCGGGGCCAAGTGGTCGGGCCATGACCGTGTAGCCATGTCCTTGTCTGGCGTGCGCTGTGGGGGGTGAGGATTGGGTCCCCGTTTGGGTGGTATGACAGAGCGAGGGGGCGTGTCCCCCTGTGGGCGATGGGGTGCTGCGGCAGGGCAGCAATCTGCCCTCTCACGCATGTTAATGCACCCTGTCAGCTGTGCCCACAGTCAGTGAAGGAGCCGATACAATGGAGCCCTCCCCATCACCCTCCGGTGGTGCTGACCTGCTCTGATCCCTCACAGACTGTCAGTAACAGAGCTACACCCCCACTGTCCCAGGGTGCACTCCTGCCAGACTTATGTTGAATATCTCAAGGTGCACAATATTATTGTTAGTATTATTTCAGTTATTGCTATTATTATTAGTCTTCCCTGAATCAAATCATCTCACGCAAGTTATGCTATTTTAATATTAGTGCGCATTTTACATAATCTTTAAAAAAACATTCCTAATTGGGCAAGTGTCCTTGCCAAAAGAGCTCACAGGGTAAAGGTCACATCGCCTGATTACATCATCATAGCAGGCATGTACTGGGTACATGCGGCCCCATGTGAACAGACAGCCTATAATGGTGTATTCTTTGGCAACTGTTGCACTGGGACTGTTGATAAATGGCCTCACAAATGAAATATAGAGACATAGGGCATGGGGGTCTTGTACTGTGTGTAATTTTGTGTGAATTTGATGTGTATTGGATCTGTATTGGATATTTATATGGTGTGTATTTAGTGTGATTTCGATTTCATGTGATGATCTTAACTTGACTTCCTGTGTAGCAGGATGAGGAGGGCCAGGAGGGTCAGGAGCTGGTGCAAGTCAAACAGAACTTTCCCAGGAAGCCCCCTGTCTTGGAGGAGGACAGTCTGCAGGTAGGCATCACCTGACGGGTGGAGTGGGGTGGGGTTGAGTAGGGACGAGTCATGGGTGTGCATGTGGTTTCCGAGCCTTTAACTGTGAGTTTGATGTAGATGTTTCACCCTGTGGTGGAGAGTGTAAGACTTGTGTTTTCTGTTTCCTTGTCCCTCACCCTGAAGGTCCCCTTCCTGGAGCTCCATGGGGAATTCACAGAGTATGTGGGGAGGGCAGAGAATGCTGTCATCGCCCTGTCCAGCTACCGCCTTCACATCAAGTTCAAGGAATCTGTGGTGAACGTGAGTTTGCCCGTGGGCTTCTGTATGTGTGGATGTAGATGTATGTGTTCATCTTTGAGTCAGGGAGTGCTTGTGTGATTGTGTGTATCTTTTGGTGAATGAGTGAATGTGACTGTGAATTTGTGTGTGTGTGTGTGTTTGTGGAGGGAGTGTATGAATGGCCTTGTAATTCAGTTTCTGTTTTGGTGCCTCTGTGGTTCTGCTTTGCTCAAGGGGAACTAAAGTATTTCTAAACATAAATGGTAAAAAAAAAAAAAAAATCACAAAAGCCTGGCATCAGTGTAGGCCTGGTATTGGCTGATAGCATCGCATTAGCGACCTTGGAACTAGTCTTCTTGTCTCCCAGTCTGTAGCAACATCAGTGTTATCGTGAGGGCTGCATTTCAGCCACCAGTCCTGTCCCTGAGCGGCAGCACTGGCTGGTGACCCCACATGCATGTTGATTTTAAGTGTGGTGCCCTTTTAAACGCTGATTCCCTTGAGCGATGGCAACTCGTCCCCCTGTCTAATATGCGTTCCTGTCACGGACCCGGTAAACAGCTCTGTGGTGCACAGAACGTTCCAGACGGCTGGATTGTCCTCACTTTTTTAACTGGGAGGAAAAACATTGAATATTTAATGCATATCATTTTACCCGTCTGCCTCGGGCATGACCAAAAGGTGCGTTTCCACTTCCTGTCAGCAGTGGATTCCCAATTCGGGTTGGAGGGGGGGGTCATATGTGTATCGACCAGGTTGTCCTCACTGAGGGGGGAATGGAAACAAAGCGGCACCTTTCCAGGGGGGCACTCTCATTTCCTGTTTGCCTCAGCCTGCATCGACTGAATGTCTCAGTCAGGGTCACGAGAAACACTGCTCTCAGTAAAGCATCGTCTAAAATGAGTCTGTGTCTGTGCTAATGTCTGTGTGTATGCCTCTGTGGCTTAGTGCGTGTGGCTCAGTGATTGTGTGTGTGTGTGTGTGTGTGTGTGTGTGTCAGTGACTGTGTGTGCGTTTGCATGTGAAACGGCTATGTCATTTCAGGCAACGTGTTCTTCTATGGTTTGGGTAGGAGGTGTGCTGGAATAGCAGCGGGCACCATGCCTGTGACTGGGGCACAGAGGGAATGCTGCCAGGTTATTAACGAGCTCCTGAGGAATTCAAGCAAGGCATTTCAATGAGAGAGGCCAGGGCGACCCTGGGAGGGCAAAGGGCGGGGTGTGCAGTTAAAACAGTGACAGGGCGTGTCACCCAAAGAATGTGTCACCACACCAACAGGAAGGAAGGGCAGCGCTGGCAGTGATTTTGACTTATCGTTTTGTTTTGTTTGCTTTCTGTTCTGTTTCGAATGTCAGAGTCTTTGCTCGTGTGAGGTGTCTGTAAGTACCCATACAGCATTGTCTTGTGTGTGGAGGGCACGGTCCGGGCGTGCTCTCGGAGCCCGAGAGCGGAGTGCGTTAGCTTTGCCTTGCATTTTTCAGCTCTGCATAACTGTTGCATGGGTGTATGCTGTATGACATCAGAGCGAGACCCGTATCGCAGATCCCTCAGCATATGCAGACGCTTTCTGTAATGCTCACCTATGTAACAAAGAGCATGTGCAGATAGAAGCATGAGCCTCAAGCTTCATGATCAGCTGTCTGCAAGCCGTAGAAAAGAATAACTTGCACACCGTGGTGTTAGTGAATCAAGTGGATTGTATTGCATCTTGTTGCATCTTTTCTCACCTGTTGGAAGAGGCCGTTTGCCTGGTTTCAAGACTTTGTCGGGGATAGAGGGGAATCCCTTAACTCATCAGTTCAGATGTAATCACTGCACTCTGAATCTACATGAGGGAAACACACAGAGATGCGAGCTGTTCTTGCAGGTAGCAGGCGCTCAGCATTAGGTGTGTCTGCAGTGGTTTGTGTGTGCATTGCGACTGTCTCTTGAAAGATTTATGATGGGAGCGAGATCCAGGTAACTGTAGCGTATGCACCTTGCCAGTCACTAAGCTTGATGTAGGCATGGCCTTGTAGCTGTGGCTGGTGTGCAGATGGCGGGGGAGGGGGCATGCTGATGCCATAGATGAGCTTCAGTTCAGTTCTTTCGGAGGTGCATGGAATTGCTCTGTGAGATATGGGCCTACATGGAACTGCTCTGCCGTTCCAAAATCAGTGCGGCCATCTTATGTATGGCTAGAGAAATGTTTGAATTGGAATCTGGGTCTGAGGAGTGATCTGGTCATGGTATATCTATGGTTGATGTTCTGTTTATGGCCTCTGGGACCATAGGTGTATACCTACTAAAGTGGTCGTTGAAGTGCTAGTTGATTTACGTGAGACTGTCTTTTCTAGTGTGGCATGCTGAATGTACTGTATTATACTGCTGAATGTAGACAGAAACCATGTGAACTTACAGAAGCACAAAGGTTTCTGTCCTAGATGAAGAATTATGCTGGGATTTGAACAGATTCAATCTTACCCACTTTGGCAGCCAAGTTTGAGCATGTCTTTGGTCATTGCTTGTGGAAGATCTGTCAATAAAGCCACACTGCAGCTGGGGGTGAGACCTGGTGCCACTAGGTCCTGAGTATCTCTTCCCTAACCACCCTCCCAGGTGCCCCTGCTGCTGATCGAGGGCGTTGAGTGTCGCGACATGCTGCAGCTCCACATCACCTGCAAGGACTGCAAGGTCATCAGGTAAGGCCTGTGATGTCATCACCTAAGGTCTTTGAGGTCATCATCACGTGCCTAAGACAACTCTCCCTCTCGCATCAGTATTCCCTGGCAATACTTCAAACCCCCTGCCTCGTTTCCATAGTTACCCCAGCTCATGCTGGCACTCAAAGGGAGCACCACTTCCTCCTTTTACTCAGTCTCATATAGTCCCCTGGGCAGTATGGTTTCTCTATAAGAATGTTCATAGTTCCTCTTTGTCTTGATGTCCCATATTAATGTACTGTGACTCTGTGGATATATGATCTTTGACCTTCATTTGTCTCTCAGGTGTCAGTTCTCCACAACGGAGCAGTGTCAGGAGTGGGTGAAGAGGCTGACGAGTGCAATTCGGCCCCCGTCCCGCCTGGAGGAGCTCTTCTCCTTCTCTTTCCACTCCTGGTGTGAGGGTGTCCACAGCGGGGAGAAGGAGCAGCCAGGAGAGACGTGCAGGCCGGGTACAGAACCCTCTCTCCTCTCTCTTTCTCATTCTCATCTTATACTCGGCCTGTCACTCCCTCACACTCCTCCGATGTTAATTAAAGCTGCTTCCTCTTCGGGTGCCAAGTTAGCTGGCAGTGGATACACTGATATCAGCTGTATCTAAAGCAGAGTGGTTTGGTTATCAATTATCTGTACCCAGCTCCAGTAACACCTGCAGTGCAGGAGCATATCAGTGCTGACCCAGCAAAACCCCCTATCTCAGCCCCCCCCCACTGAAGTGTTTCAGCTTACCTTCTCCTCTCCTGCCCTCTGTTTCCCACCAGGAGACCATGTGATCTGGCGTTTCAGAAATGAGGTGGAGCGTCTGGGCTTTGACACACAGCATGCATGGAGGATATCTGAGATCAACAGCAAGTACAGGTGAGCTGAAAACCACAGCGCAGAGCTAAAATGAACTCTAAATGACCATCAGAGCATTCGGTCCACTGCCTGTACTTACCCTGATAGTTATACGGAAAAGCTGAAACTCATCTAGGGTCAGTGTACCCACCTCAGATCCTATTTCTGGCTATTATGTGGAAAAGCTGAAACTGATCTAGGGTCAGTATAGCTACCTCAAATCCTAACACTGACCGCCATGTGAAAAATATGAAACTGATCAAGGATCAGTGCTTGAAGCTTCCTTGGAATCTGTCTGCACATCTGTGAGGCTGTGCTATGCCCTGGTGCTGCCAGGTTGTGTTCCAGCTACCCGGAGCTGCTGCTGGTGCCCTCCTGGATCACCGATGCCGAGCTGGAGAGTGTGGCAGCCTTCCGTTCCTGGAAGAGGATTCCAGCTGTGGTGTACAGGTGTGTGCATGTGTGTGTCTGTCTTCATTGGTGTGTGTGTTCAGTCTACAGGTATATGTATGCATGTATGTCTGTGTACATATGTGTCTGTATGTCTGTATGGGTGTTTGCGTGTGTTTATGTGTTGGTACGCGTGTGTAAAAATTATGTTCCTGGGTGAATATCTGTGTTTATATGGATGTGCAGACATCGAGGCCTATATGTGTATATGAGAGAGAGAGAGAGCGGGAAAACAAGTTTGTGATTGAGCACTGCCATTGTACCCTTGGGCAAGGTTTAAGCTGAGTTTCTTTAATAAATATCCAGCTCTATGCATGGATAACACTAAATCTAAGCTATGTAAGCTGCTGAGGATCAAGGCGTCTGGTGTGTAAGTGAATGATAGGATTTATTGCATTCATGGGGACCTGGGAACTTTCCTGCCTGAGCAGATGGCCTTGATGAAACTGGGCTGGAAGTGCCCTTTGGTATGCGGTTGCATGTGTGTACAGCTCTTTGTGAACCATGACCGTGTTTCTCTAAACCTCGCCCACACCAGGCACCAGAGCACTGGCGCGGTCATCGCTCGCTGCGGTCAGCCCGAGGTCAGCTGGTGGGGTTGGCGCAGCGCGGACGACGAGCACCTGGTCCAGTCCATCGCTAAGGCCTGCTCCATGGACCACGCCTCCCGCTCGCCGCTGAGTAACGGCACCTGCGGCGGAGAGAACGGCCACAGCACGCCGCTCTCCGACGGCGGCTTCGGTCAGTATGAGGTGCTAAGTGCCCATGGTAGACATGGGAACTCCTGCTGTATAATGGGCTTAAATGACAGATTGGGTTTCATCTGAGCCATATAAAACTGAGGTTCCCAAGTGGCTCAGGTGGCAAAGTGTTCATCTTGAGACCACAAAAGGTTGATATTTTTTAATTGTCTGGGAAGCCATTTTTAATATAGTCTTATCTGATCACAGAAGACTGAGCCTGGATGACATCGTCAGTGATAGGCTAAAATTGTGTAAATCTTTTATGTAAGCGTAGTCAAATAAAAAAACAATATTTGTGTTCACATTTTTTAGCTCAGTCTGTCAGTCTAATGCCTGTAGTCTGTTGCTAGCTGCATAGCGTGAGTGGCCTCTAGGTGGTGACGAGGTGCCTCTCTCTCATCGCTGACTGCTTTGTTGTAGATCCTTCTGGAATGCCCAGCCCCGAGGGGGAGAATTCAGACCTCCAGCCTCGAAAGCTGATGATTCTAGACGCCAGGTCCTACGCCGCTGCCGTGGCTAACCGTGCCAAGGGCGGAGGGTGCGAGTGCCCAGGTAAGGTCACCTGGGGGGGTCACTTCATAAAAAACAAACATAATCAGATTTATTAAAGGTAGTGCATGCACTTGTGCCAGAATGCAAGAGACTTAAAGTTGAACAGGAAGGCATCTTGTGCACAGACATCTGTTTTCATTGCCCTGACTTCTAGAGTAGTTTAGCCCAAATAAATGGCAAATGCTTTTGTGTTTGTACTGCCAGTCTCCACTTTTTTTTGTTTTTTTTGAGAGAACGGTATGCGTCCTTTAAGAATGATCCCTTGCCTGTTGTGGTTTTGTGTGACAGCGCCCCCTTGTGTCTTGTTTCCAGAGTACTATCCTAACTGCGAGGTGGTGTTCATGGGGATGGCCAACATACACTCCATCCGCAAGAGTTTCCAGTCCCTGCGCTCTCTCTGCACGCAGATGCCCGATCCCGCCAAGTAAGCCCCGCCCGCCCTGCCCACACTGGCATTCTGAGTATCAGTGGTCAGGTGTTGATTATGATTTTTCAACAGAGCTTTTTTTTTTTTTTTTTGAAAGTTTCTTTGTATTATTGATTAATTATGTATGTATCACATTTTCTTTAGTATTATTGATTTTTGTTCAGCAAAGCTCTCAACCTGAAATTTTGACATTGGCAGTCTATCCTGAAAGTTTAATACTTGTTTTTAATCAATAAATGCATGATTTGTGGGCTTTTTGAATCATGTTGGCTGTTTGCCATTGCACACGGACTGGCAGTGACAAAAAATCCTAGTTTAATGTGGCTGGACTTCATTTTGTGAACTTTCTGTGATAAAATTAGAGTATATTGGATCAGCTGTAATGGTTATGTTAATGGCATGTGGTTATGTCAGGCATTACTACTGTACAGTAAATCTGTTGTTGTGAGTGATTGTCTGGCTCTAGATACTGCCTCTCTCTCTGCTATCTGTGTGCTGTGTCTTTCTGTGGGTTGGGTTGTTTGTAGATTCTCTGCTCTGTGAGTGTTTGCGACTGTACATTCTGTGTGTGTGTTTGTGGGTATCTTGTCTGTACATTCTCTGCTGTGTGTGTGTGTGTGTGTGTGTGTGTGTGTGTCTTGTCTGTAGATTCTGCATGCTCTCTCTGTAGTGAGGTTTTGCTCTGATGTGCCTCTCCCTCCCCCTAGCTGGTTGTCAGCTCTGGAGGGCACCAGGTGGCTTCAGCACCTGTCCCTGCTGCTGAAGGCTGCCCTGCTGGCGGTGAACGCAGTGGACCGTGACCACCGCCCTGTCCTGGTGCACTGCTCGGATGGCTGGGACCGCACGCCCCAGATTGTGGCGCTGTCCAAACTCCTTCTGGACCCCTTCTATCGCACCATTGAGGTAGGCCCCGAAAGCAGGAGGGGGGTAGTAGCAGGGTGTGAGGTTAAATCCCAAACAGACCTTACAGGTGCTCAGAAGGTGCCTCATTCTGAAATAAAGTAAAGGGTCCCTCCAAAGGGGCAGGCAGATTTGTTCCTTACACTCGTCATAGCCGTATCCCTTTGGCCAGGATACCATGTTCTTGGTCACTGCAGTTAGACCACAGAAGTCCTTTACACTCATGCTCTCTGTAGTGGTCTGTGTCTGTCAAATGCGCTGTTCACCCTGGAAACGGTTAAAACCAAATGAAACCGGTTGTGATGAATGTCATCAAAACCAATCGCAACAAAATGTGGTCCAGCATCTCGGCCATGGTCCGAGACCCCAGGTAGCAAGCTTCACCTTCATTATAGGGCTGAAGCAGCATGCTTCTGGGTCATGTGGAGACTATGGAAATGCTCCCGGACCCAGGAGTCCACAGGTTAGCCTGGTTCCGGTTCAGGCTCTGATGGTAAACACCGGTCCTTACGGGGGCCTGGCGTGGTGTCTCCACAGGGGTTCCAGGTGTTGGTGGAGACGGAGTGGCTGGACTTCGGGCACAAGTTTGCAGACCGCTGCGGGCACGGGGAGAGCTCGGAGGACCTGAACGAGCGCTGCCCGGTCTTCCTGCAGTGGCTGGACTGCGTGCACCAGCTGCACCGCCAGTTCCCCTGCTCCTTCCAGTTCAACGAGGCCTTCCTGGTGAGAGCGGTGATGCTGACCTGCAAAACATGTGATTAGGGGCCAGGCACCCTGCAGTTAGGATAAGAATAATGATAATTATTATGCTTATTATTATTGTTAGTAATATAATCATAAACACTCGTAATATGTTAGGCTGTAGTGTGTTTCCAGCATGCACACATTAAAAAATTCACAGCGTGTATCCCACCTGTAACATATATACAGGGAGGCTATAAAACAGGTAGCATTGCTAAGTGTGCACATCATTTCTATAAATATAATGTCATAGATGTATTTTCATTCAATACTTAATTGAATTACCTCAAGTCATTCACCTGAGAGGTGCACAGGCGTTTGGCTTTTTGGGTGGAGATGTTTGGGAAGAATGAATGAGTGGATGAATGTTTTGTGTGCCGCTCGCAGGTTAAGCTTGTGCAGCACACCTACTCCTGCCTGTTCGGCACCTTCCTGTGCAACAGCGCGAAGGAGCGTGACGAACGGCAGGTTCAGGAGAGGACCTGCTCCGTGTGGTCGCTGCTGCGGCCAACCAATCGCGCCTTCCAGAATATTCTCTACTCCTCCCACTCGGAGACGGTAGGTTCTCTCCCCCTCCCCTTCTCTCCCTCCCTCCTTTTCTCCGTGCCTCCCTCCTTCTCTTTGCCTTTCCACCATTCTCTCACCCTCTCCATCTCTTTCTTTTTCCTGACTGTGCAATACCACTAATAGGCCAGGTGTAGGAAGATAAGAGTCTTGAGTATTAATGTAAGAGTATTGTCATTCAGGTGTATTGTCTGAGGTGTGGGTTTTCTCTGTGTCGTGCAGGTGTTGCGGCCGGTATGTCATGTGCGTAACCTGATGCTGTGGAGTGCCGTTTACCTGCCCAGCTCCTTACCCACCACGCCCTCGGATGACTCGTGCGCCCCCTACCCCGTGCCTGGCGCCAGCCCCGAGGATGTGCCTCTGGGCAGGTGAGTCTCCAGTAGCACCCTGTTTGAGGTGAGACTGAACGGGGGGTGCAGGACAGGGTACAAGGATACTTACTCTATATCTAGATTATCTTGGTTAAATTCATTTGCAGTTATTTTTGAGCTCTCTGTAATGGTTCCAAGGTTATAGCTTGTTGTCTTGGCATCACAAGCTCACTCAAGGATTGGTAGCATTTACTGTAGTTTTAAACAGCCATTGACTAAACAGCCATAGAAATGATTGTGTCATTCACTCCCTCGCTCCAAAGTAATGAGTCACCAAAGTAATGACAATACTTTTGTTTTACTACTAGATGGCGAACAGGCCCTAATAAGGGGAACCGAAAAAGTTAGCCCCTGAATGGCACCTGTATTGTTTTTTTTCCTCTCGTCGGTCCAGTTAACATTTCTGTTTCATCCGGTGGTTTGATTTTTTTTTTCTGCTGACGGAAGACTTCCAAAGACGAGGTCCTTTGACAACCTGTCCAGCGCCTGTGAAGCAGAGGGACTCCCTCCTCCGAACCGCCGCTCCAGCGACCCCAACCTGAATGACTCATGGCAGGAGCACCGCCGCTCTGTGGAGCTCAGCGTGGGCGTGGGCCCAGATGGGGGCGGGGCAGAGGACCAGGAGGGCGGGGCCGATGGACAGCAGGAAGTGGGGCATGTGGGAGGCCGGCCCTCAGACGAGGTGGAGGTGGGTGGCTCGGCTGGGGAAGGTCTCAGTGAAATGGAGGAGCCAGAAGCTTCCACTGCCAGTGAAATCAGGGGGGTTGGGCTTTTGTCAGAGGAGTGCGCAGAAGAGGCGGAGCTCTCCATTGCTGTGGGCGTGGCGGAAGGACAGATGGAAAACATCCTGCAGGAAGCAACGGAAGAAGAGCGAGCTGAGGAGGCACTGCAGGACATCAGTGATGGGAAATGTCACTTGGAGGACTCCCTGGGACCACTGTCAGCCCTGCCTGCTGCTCCGCCTGCAGAGGGTGTGGAAGCCCTGGAGATGCCGGTGAATGAAGAACAAGTGGATCTGGGCCCATCTCCAAACCTAGAGGGACTTGAGGACCCCCGTCCCCTGACATCCCCAATTGAGATGTCCATCAGGACTATGACAAATGGCTATGGTGAGCTGTCACCAGTTGGGCGGGGTGCTGTGGAGGACAGGGCCTCTCCCCAGGGGAATTCTGTTCAGACATTGACGGAGGAGGGTGGAATCAGTTTGAAGGCCACCTGCGGCCTGCCCGCACCCCCGGCCGAGGCAGAGGGCCCCCCTCCCTGCACTGAAGTGGAGGCGAGCAGGGGGGTCTCGGCGGGGCAGGGTGAGCAGAGGACTCCAAACGGCCCCAGGAGGCCGTCGCTCAGTGCACTACACCGCCCCCCTGTGGATCTTGGGCAGGGGCGACCCGTCTGCAACGGGGGGAGCCCAAACGGGGAGCCCTGGGGCTCTCAGCAGGCCAAGGCGAATGGGGCGCGGACCCCGCTCAGCCGGCAGACGTCGGCGGCCAGCGTGGGCTCCCCGGGTGCGCACCCCTGGGGCCTGCACCAGCGCTGCCTCCACGGCACGCCCCCCGAGGCGGTGGGGCGGGGCCGGCTGGACGAGGACGGCCTGACCCTGCACAGCGACGCCGTGCAGCAGCGGCTGCGGCAGATGGAGGCGGGGCACCAGCTGGAGGTGGACACGCTCAAGAGGCAGGTGCAGGAGCTGTGGAGCCGCCTGGAGGGCCACCACAGCGGGAACCGTGGTAATGGGGACCGCGGCAACGTGGACCCCAGCAACAGCGTGGTAAGAGAGAAAGCGGGGCGTCTCACACTGTCAGGTTGTTGGTTTGAACCTTGGGTAAACATTGCACTGCTAGGGTCGGAACAGTCAGAGCTTGGAAATAGAAACTTGAGAGACAAGGGATCAAGTCAAGAACATTACAACACTTCTGGTGAGCCTGTCTTATCTCACTGTGAAGATGAAAACTCTCTGATCAGTCTGTCTGTCTGTCTGTCAGAAGTTCCTCCCGGACTCGGAGTGTAACGGTGATCCTCCCTGCCTGTCCCGCTGCAGTGCCGAGCTCTTCTCAGAGGCCAGCTGGGAGCAGGTGGAGCAGCAGCACACGGTGAGGGGCGTGGCTTTGCAGGATCGGGGGAAGGGCTGTGGCCGCATTGTGCCAGGCAAAGAGCATGATCATATATGGCCGTGACCCAGGGGTCAGGAATGGTCGAAATGGTAATCACAGGTGAGATTGCAGTATCTTGTGGAGTGTGATTGTAATGACTGTCTGATCTCTTTAGGTAACACAGTGGTATCCAGACAACCTGAAAGCCCAGTGTTACGGGTGTGAGAACAGGTTCTGGCTGGCAACCAGGAAACATCACTGCAGGTAACACGTGTATGCACATACATGGACACACACACACACACACACACACACACACCCACACCCGCACAACACTCATGCACAACACACACACATACACACACAGACACACGGTATAGTGATGGAGGTATGATCATGAGTCTAACATTTATCCACCTCTCTCCTTACCTCTCCCTCCATCCTTCCTTCCCTCCCTCTCTCCCTCTCTTTCACAGAGGAAAGCAGCCTATAGAAGAAGCCTGGTAAGACTCTCATACTGTTCTTTGTGTTCCATCTCATTAACTTGTTTCTTCACCTTCTCCTCTACTTAATCAATAGTCTGCGTGTAGTAGCTGTAGTATAGCGTGGATGTAGTCTGTGTAGTATATAATGGGACCCATATGTATTTGACCAGTCGGCGTGTTAGAATGCATTTGCGCGACTGCCCCCTCTGGTCCAGCATGTTTTACTGCATGTGCACAGGAACTTGAGTCTAATGATGGGAGGGTGAGACCCTGTAACAGATGAGGATGTCATATGTTCAACATCATTTACTCATATGAACCAGTGAAAAACTTTGGTTTCCCAAATCTGTGATTCTAATTACTGAGTGACTGATAGCACGTGGAACACTACAGCCCCGCCCATTTTGAGGTTCATGAAGCCCCATCCTCCCATTCTAGCCGAGGACCCCAGTAACAGGGAGTAACCATGATCTATGCATTTGAACCCAATTGGAAGGAAGTGGAAAAAGAATGGTTGCCTCTACTTTACTATAGTAGTAAACGTTGACAGTAATATGAAACTGCAGCAAGTGCAGTAGTTACACAGGATGTGGTGTCATGCTTAACCTTCCTGTAAGATACAGTGTATCGCTAATAAACTATACATGCTATTACACAATACCTTTTAATAAGTGTAAGTTTAAAGGAAGCTACAGTCGGAGGGCATTCTTTACCACTTCCTCCACCCCCAGAAGCCATGAGCAGTCTGACTGACCATTCTCTCCGTCGCCCCCTGTAGGAACTGTGGGAATGTGTTCTGTGCCAGCTGCTGTGATCAGAGGGTTTCTGCGCCCAGCCGCGTGTGTAAGGCCTGCCACAGCAGCATGCGTGTGTCCGCCCTGCCCCCCGTTGACCTGGAACTGGAGAAGCCCATCACAGCCAGCTCCAATTAGCCCCCTCTCACCCACCCTCCAACTAGCTACCCCCACCTGGGGCAGAGTGTGGAGAGCTGGCGGAAAAAAAAAAAAAATAAAAAAACACCCACTGCTGAGGAACTGAACTGAGTCCCCCAGAAGAGTGAGAGAATGTTGTATGCAGGTACGCACCTGTATACGTGTGCGTGCATGTGCAAGTGTAATGTGCTGTATATATCCAATCTCACACGTGCGTGAAAGTTTAATGTGTAAATATATATATATATATACATACATATATATATATATGATGCCGTGTGTGTACAGAAATAGCAGAAGGCTGCGTATTGAAAGAATTGAGAAGCACTTTGGGTGTGCGGTGCTGCAGGACAAACGGACAGATGGATGCCGGAGGCCGCAAAAGCTCAGAGAGACTTGCTTTCCTCATGGAATTTATTTTTCTGTTTTCCTTCTTTCGGACTGAGCTACAGTGCACCCTTTCCCGCTGTCTTTATTTTGCGTCTGAATGAAATTGGGCAGGGCATGGCGGTGGGTGGGAGCGGGGTGTGAATGGTATGGAGCTCAAAAGTTGAAAGAATAAAAGTACAACACTGCCCCAAACTGGGTCTGAGTGTGACTGAGGGGGAGAGGGAGAGAGGGTTGTTGGGCAAGCTTGAAGCTGCCCTTGCTAAATACTGAAGATGTTATGGCTTCACTTTATACCCATCAACAGACAACTCCATTCAACTTTGACTGATCCTGAGGTTTTGTGTAACCTGTCTCAGCCAATAAGTTCAATTTGTTGAGTCTTCACTGAGAAAAAAAAAGTTCAGTGGGTTTACACTTTGTGGGCATGTTACACCCATCTGTCTCTACTTGTTCTGCTCTGCTAAACTGATGATCCAGGATCAGCATCCCTGGACCAAATACAAGTTCATTCATCATGTGAAAGAAGCCTAAGCTGATCCAGGGTGACCACTGGCTTGGCTTCAACCTGACATAACTATATGCAGCAGCTTTACATTTTGACTCCAAATATTACTGCCCCTCTCCAAATACCTTATGTTGAGAACATACATGGGTAACTTAAATTCTACCTTCATATTGTTTATGATGGTTTATCCCAGTATAGAAAAATCAGTTTCTGTTTTGGCCCTTGTCTGCCTCATAAGGGGAAGGGTTGTGTCTTTGTGTAATAGACATCACTTGTGAACACAAGCGGTTGTCTGAGGCTTGGTTCTTATATTAAAACTGGAAATCTGACCATTGGAAAAAAAGCATGCCAGAAAGATACAGAACAGCCACTAACAATAAGGGCAACTGACACCTTGGGAGTAGTTCAGTCATGTTTAATATAACATTTAGAAAAATCTACCAGGAAAGCTACAGTAATTCTCTTGTTAGCAGTTGTTGGACATCACCATGTGTTTTTCAAGTCAGTTATTTAACACACAATATAAATAGTGAATACAATAAAGGAATAAATTAAAAAAGGAAAGAGATTGCATCACACAGCTGATGGGGGGCATAAAGCAGTGTGAGATGAGACATGCTTCATACGAGGGCAGCGCCCTTTTACAAGTGGTCACCATTTTAACTCCAAAATAAAGTCAATCTATAAATACCGTGGTGCTGCAGAAGTGAGATTTTATCAAAGGTACTGCAGAAAATTCAAAAAAACCCAAGGGCTGGGGAACATCAGTGAGCAGGACATCTTGTACTGAAACAGCAAGGATACAGGAAGCTGCAGGTGGTGCTGTTGAGTTGACTTCCTTTTTATTTTTTCACCTAGTGCCATTGCTCAGTGCGTCACCCTTACTCTTTAAAAAAACATTAATATTTTAGACTATTTGTACAATACATTGAAGCTTGTAGCAAAACTTAATGGTTGAATCCACTGAAAAGCAGTATAAACCAAACACTATTAGCCTAATCACTGGCAAAAGTGGCCCAGGTAGAACACAGGATGCCTCGTATGAAGGAGCAGCGTTCGCTACTGTGACAGAGAGGTAAAAGGATCCACGGCGTTTCTGGGTGGTTGATTCTCTTCTCAATGGTACAACATTCAGATCACACATTAGAAACACTATCTTTATTTTTTAATAAAAATAGACGCGGCTTTGCCAGCCTCATACTCCCTTTAGTGTCTATAAAAACCAGAGTAAAGCCTATTTACAGAATTTGGGCGAAGCAGCACTATGAAGATTCTCTCCTTTTGAACGTAAGCCATCTCTTGTGGTCTGGGATAGGACAGGTCTGGGATTTCCTGATGAATACACACACACACACACACGTGCACGTGGGATAGAGCAATTAGATGTTTGCATGTGTGTCCCCGAAATCCAGGAACACGGAGCAAAAATCGTATCATAACGGCAAATGCTTTGAAGTAGCCTGTGGCTATGTCCTTATATAATGCTGAAGGACTATAATCAAAGGGAACAAGGTGGATTGTCACATGACCCTCGCTTCAGGAGCCATTCAAGAAGTGTGTGCATGCTCGTGCCACTCTGCCAGTCATGGCAGATGGGGGTTGGGGGCAGCTGCTCTCTGAAGCCATAGATGTCCTTTCTACTCATTAGCTCATTAGATGTTACTCTGTTACAATCAGCTAACAACCCAACCCTACAGCTGTTGTTAACTCATTAATGTAACTTCATTAGATGAACTTTGTCCTCTTTCCTTATAAATTGCTCTGGATAAGAGTGTCTGCTAAATGACAAAATCTAAAGTAAAGTAAAATGTAATGTTTTGTACAGGCAGTGTATTTTTTTATACAGGCACTTCCACTAGGCTCCTAAAATGAGGTCCCATGTCAATCTGACCACAGATTTCTTCATACGTGTACCAGATAATCAGCTCAGTGCATGTCACATTGAACATTCTTGTCTCCGTCATTGCTGAAGCTGCAAGTGTTCTAGTTTGCTGGCTCATTACAAATATTCTTGTAACACAGTAACACAGACAGCACTGGAACCTCCATTTCCCAACCAGTACCTCCCAGATGGAGGATGGAAGTAATGATAGAACTGAATATCTTGTAATAGAATATCTGTGATCTGCCTCGTGCATTTAGGGCAAGTCTTGCAGGGACACAGGAGTATAGTGTGGTTGGGCTTAAGGGCAGGGATGAGGTCATATCTCTACTCCAACTGGACGATGCAATGGATGTGTCACTCAGACAGAAGACTGATCCCACACCTGCAGAAAGACAGACACACACAGGGTCAGAGCAGCCTTCACCCCTTGGCATGCTGGGATATTTCACTCCACTAGTGACGATACGCTATTTTATTGCACGTTAGATGGGGTGTTACTCTGATTAATCAGTTTTATTTAATACAAATTCATGTCAATGTCTGCAGACCTCAACAGGTTGACTGTGCATTACTGACAGACTACAGTAGGTGAAAAGATCTCCAGGGGGACTACTTCAGGCAACATTTAGATACTGAAGATATAGTCAAGTTTTGTTTATAGCCCCACCCTCCTCACCTTGTTGACAGGTGTGAGGGGCGTGCGAACAGAGCCTGTGTGGAGGCGGGGCCTGTCCTCGAACATCCTTCCAGGGGACCTCTCACGACGGCTGTCCAGCCCCCTGCCTGGGGACTTGTCCCGGTCCAGTGGACGGGCGGGTGACTTGTCCCGCCGGAACTCAGTGCGGCCCTCACGGTAACGGTGCGGGGTGCTGGGCTCACGGTGCAGGCCCCCATCTTGTGACCCGGGACTGGATGATGCCAGCCGCTTGGAAATGTGCTCTGTGTAGGTGGGGGGGCCCCGCTTATTGGGACTGCTGTGGAGAGCAGGTATGAGGGTGAAGGCGGTCAGGGGCAGGGGCTATATAGCTTATGTTTTCTCTACTTCCCGCTATGGAGCACTGGTTTTGGAAGTGATGGCTTCATGAGCCTCATAATTGGTGGAGCTACCAGATGCTGTCGATCACTGACCTGTTTGAACCAAATCAAAAGACTGTCACAGTAAAATCACTAAAATTGGCTCAAATCAGCAAGTCACTGTTAACACAACGTAGCACCACTGGTTCATGAAGCCTCACTCCGCCATCACCAGTGTTCCTTATGAAAAGAAACAGGGGGAAAACAGAAACTGGTAACACACAACAATGATTCCTTATGACTATGGATAAAAGTTCAAATAAATACAGCAGGAAATTTGATTATTCTGTTTCTACTGCAATAACAACAGCAGTTTGTGCTATTTCTGCAAGGTCAACACATCTGTTAAGGAAGATAAAGAAATTGATTAGAATTAACATAAAAACTTGCAAAATTTGGAATATTTCACAGATAATCACAGTGCAGAAACGGCTAGTATGTCTACTTCATCATGCCATTATATTAGTGATTTTATTGTCAAATACATGTCAATAAAATTTTTCATCTTCTCTTTGGATACCCTTGGTCTTGAAAATGTCCTAAACATCCACCCTAGAAGAAATTTCTGTAAAATACAGATGATTCAAAGGCGTCAGGAATTTATCAGATCTGAGAGGGAAAATTATGGGTATGGTACAAATGCTGAAATCCATGTGGAATTAATCTTTATATGTTCTTATGGGACTCAATTACTGCTTAAATAAATGCTTCTTAAAATACACACTTACCCTCAATCATCACCATCAGTAATAAGCAACGCATCTGCCCATTGATGGTCACAAAATGTACTCAAAGCAGCTGGCAGTTTGCAACATGGTCACCACAGCTCTGGCACAGGTATATGCCAATACCACTGATACTCAAGTACAGGGGTCAGCCTGAGCGTGTATCACTAATACTCTGGCACAGGTGAAAACCTGTATTGGTAATTCTCCAGTACAGGGGAAAGCCCAAACCAATACTATTGTGGCACAGGGGTAAGAAATGTTTCTCACAGATGACATGGACCAAACATTAAATGCAGAGACTGAACAGGTAACAAAGCTGAACAAAACAGAGGTGTGATCTGATTAATTTTTCCTGGGTACATCCCTCCATGCATTTATCTTCCATAGAAATCCTCATTGGTACTCCTTAAATAAACCATACAGTACTGGATGATAATCTAGTATTAGTATAGAGAGGCAACAACAGTGCTCTTGATGCCCTGTACCAAACAGAAGGTGGTGCTGATGAGCCATGATCGCTTGCCATTTGCTAAAGATGAGTCAGAGAGTGTAAGATTTAAAATGACTTTATTCAAAGAATTTATTATTACACAAGACACAAATTTTAAAACAAGCTATTTAAAATACTGAGGTGAAAATGTTTGACTTCACTCACTCACTCGCCCCCCACAACACCTCAGCAGGGTTTATGACAAATGAAAAATACGCTCTTCCTCTTCCTGCAAAGAACAAATCACTCTGTTAATCCTCCAAGACTCTAAGTCAGTGTTTCTCGGCCCTCTCCTGGAGTACCCCCTGCCCTGCATGTTTTAGATCTCTCCCTGCTCCAGCACAGCTGATTCAAATGATCAACTCGTTATGAACTCCTAAAGCTGCTTAATAACAAACTGATCATTTGAATCAGCTGTGTTCCATGAGAGGGTTGAGAAACACTGCTCTAAGTCTTGACTCTGAGCCTCTAAAACTCTATTTCTATTTAAAGGCTGAACCTCACCTGGCACACACCGGTGAAAACCCCACTCTGAGTGAAAGCATGGTCCAACCATGCTGACCGTAAAAGTGTGAGGCAGTGAGTCCTACTGTACCACACTGCCGTTTCACATCACCCCAGCACCGTTTCTGCTGTGACCATGCCCTACAGTGACCACACAACACTGACCACAACCACACACACCCCACAACTTAAGAGATGTTTGACATCTCCAGAGAAAGGGAAAGAGGGAGAGGGAGACAGATGAGAACAGAGAGACCTAGTGAGAGGTGGAGAGGGGGAGCTCGATAAAGAGAGAGTAAGTGATAGAGGGAGCAAGAGCTAGAGAGGGTGAGCATTTGAAATAAGTTACTTGCAAGAGAAGAGGAGAGGGACAGACAGAAAATGCAATTCCCGGTCAGTAGGCCAGCAGGGGGCACTTACCTCCTGCTGGAGGCAGTCCTCTGCAGTTCCCCAGTCTCTCGGGCCAGGTTACCCTTGCAGCAGATCACCCTCAGCTTGTTCTGATAGGACGAGGCCAGGTACACTGCCCCTGAGGAGATGGCCGGGCCCAGGTAGCGTGGGTTGGGAATATCCAGATGAACGTGGGCAGGGGGTCTGGAGGGAGCGCAGATAAGAGATGAGAAGGAGACAGATATGGCACTCAGGTGATGCAAGGCCTCTCATTTTATAAGCAAACTGGTTTCTGTTTTCAGTGTGATCCTATAATTTGGTGCCCCAACCTTCCCCTCGCAATCCGTGCTGTGGCTGGCTACACATGTATGCGGTGGAACAGTGGAGGCACAGCCAGCGTTTCTGATCTGAAGCAAGACTGGCAATCAGCAGCTTTGCTCGCCTGCCATATTTTTGCTCATTGCCATAGCAACCAGAGGCAAAAGAATGCACAGAGCTGATTTAAGTCTCTTAGGGCATTGCCATGGCGACCGTTCACAGCCCTCTCATTTAACTTCCATAAATAACAGTCTGCCCCGCCTACTGTCTGTCAATATTCCATCCTCCTGTCAGTAAATATGCCCCTCCCCCTGTCTGTGAACCCCTCCCCCTGTCAGTCAGTCAGTCTTACCCAAGAGCTCCATGTCCCTGGATTTCAATGACGTCCAGGGAGTTGAAATATGTCACAAACAGGTAAGGCTCCCTGTAGGCTGTGGTAGAGGAAAGGACTGTTACTGAACTGTTACAACACACATGCACACGCACAAACACAAATACACACATACATGCACACATACCCACTCACACACATTCACAGTATCTTACCACAGGCTACACAAAGGCACATCCACTGGGATGAAAAAAAAAAACATGGAGGAGATACATCCCAATTCAATAATGGGTTCACAGTCACTTACCAAACGACAGAGGCAGCCGGCTCCATTTGATGTCCTCGCTGCGGCTTCTGCGGCCATACGCATCCACAAACAGGCCGAACTCTGCCCCAAGCACAAACGCACAAGCTCAAATGAGCTTTACTAGCATGACAAACAGTAATGGTAGCATAATAATAATTGTATTACTAATGAAAAAAGAAACAATGGTGATGATAACAATAGCAGCTAATTTCTATGCCTGTTTTTTACTGTAAGCTGCTCACTCACTGTCCCTCAGGTTATATGGCACACTGCCACATGGAGCTACATGTCCCTCCCCAAGAGTGAGACCGACACCCACCCCAAAACACACATTCACGCACACAAAGATGCGCACACACACACACACACACACACACACACACACACTCTCATTCACGCACGCATGCACACAAACACACACACACACACACACACACACGCATGCTCCTCCACACACTAAACACATGCTCCCTTGTACGTACACACACACACACACACACACACACACACACACACACACACACACACACACACACACACACACACACTGCACGCTGTAAATGCTGCAGAAGGTCAGGATAGAGGGGCGGGGCTGACCGTGGAAGCAGAGCAGGTACTCATCCCTCTGGGGGGCGCTGTTCACCTGCATGATGGAGATGGGGAAGCTGTGTGTCGCCGCAGCGAACACCGCGGATGCTAGCGTCACGTCGTTTTTGTCCAGGAACTCTGACGGATCAGAGAGGAGACAGGGACAGACTGTGAAAACTCCACCCCAAGCGGGTCATGTCATCCTGCCCCCTCCCCAACTCCACCCCCACCCTTTCATTCTGGGTCAGAAGTGGCGCTTAGCTCACAAATTAAACATTTAATGATGAGACCATTATATAAACTCCAAAGTGGGTTGCGCCATAATGTACTATTGACGATGCAATGATCTGAAACAACCATACATTTTTGTTACAGAGAGCAGCGTCTTTTGATTGTTTTAGTCAGTGATTGACAGAACTGGGGTTCACAGAACCTCCACTCTCCCAGAAAGAAATACATATCCATATCTTTGGGACAAACTGATACACACCAATGACAAACTATGCGTACATCTACAAGGTTTCACAGGGACAGTAACAACAAAACAGCCAATAAAGTGGACCTGCATTGTAGCAGTGTGATGTCTGCACAGAAAAGAACTTTCTCTGTGTCTGTCTCTTTCTGACACCAGGTGTTTTTGGGGATACATTTCACAGCTGCAGTAAAACCCACTCAGGGACTCCCAACAGTGTGAGGGTTTACAAACCCACAAGAGAAAACGCCCTCTCATGAATCTGCCACTGACAAGAACCCAATCAGGCAAAACTAACTGGCTTCAGGCTTTCGGGTGAAATGTGCTGCGTTTCACTGGTCACTGCTAATCAGTCAGCCACCAAGTGTTTCATCGTTACAGGTTCAACTGCTGATATTGTTAAGTCTGTTTTTTTCCATCAGTGGGATTAGCACGTCGCGCGCTACAGTGTCACGCGTGCTCACACGCCTCGTCTCGTACCCTCCAGGATGTACTGCTTCATCTCGATCTCGTAGAACTTGTTGGTGCCGATGATGATGCTGTACCCTGTGAAATGGATGCAGCTGCAGGGCTCTGACGTCTCAATCTCCTGACGGAGGAGAGGAGCAACAGGATCATTAGGAGGGATGGATTTATAAGCTTGTAAGGTGGAGCAAAAGGGCAAACACATCATGAGAGTGAGGGGTCTTTTGGAAAGTAATGGGCCTGCATTAGTCAGAGTCATATCATAAGAGTCATATCATAGGAGGTTCTGCTGGCCAGAGAAATAAACAACCACAAAAATGTGTCCAGTTAGGTTTCTCAGTAATACAGCGGTGCTGATGTCAGGGGTGTCCTGGAAAAACAAGATGACTCATTCAAAGTTTCTTTTTGGTAGAAGATTTGGTATGTAAAGGAGTAGCTATCACATTTTCGGTTTTGTACTCCGTAGGAAGAAATGACCACAAAGTGTACTATGACACTAAAACTGAATGAATATGAACGTATATGTTATCATGTTCTTGGTCAGCGCTGGGCAGGAGCTGCACGCTCACCTTTCTGATGCAGAACTTGTTGAGGCTGTCATTGTAACGCAGGATGATGATCTTATTGGGCAGCGCAGCGCAGATGCAGGCGGCGCCCTCGATCTGTGGAGGCGGGAGGCAAGGCCGGAGAACCGGTGAGCATCTTTTCATAAGCATCACAAGCAGGTTCCCCCACATGACACGTGATGAAATACCACACAGAATGAAAGCCGACCGAACCTTTTTGCCAGTGGATATGAAATTTTCTAAATGAAACAATAAATTGAATAGACTCAGATGACACTTTCTCAGCAGTGCATAAAATTCCTTTAGTGTCTACATTTGGAGTCATAAGCTCTATATTGATGGAAGATTGATTAGATGTTAGGGAAAAAGACTTTGTTAGTGCCATGGTGCCCAACCTTTCCGGCGGCGAAGAGATGGCAGCCTTTGACTGTCTCGAAGATGTAGGGACAGAGCTCGGACTGTGCAGGGAGGTGGGCCTGGGACAGACACTGCTTCACTTTCTTAATCTCAAGCATACACAGTGCTCTCTCTGGCCCTGGAAGTCAACATGGGCACGCACACACACATGCATGCACGCACGCACGCACGCACACACACAAAAAATACAGGGTCAGAGGGTCAGAACAGCTGACATATCACAATAGCTGACTTTCTAAATAATAAACTAGAATAAATTGATAAAGTGTAGTGGACAGCAAGACTCAAAGGGAAATTGTCTTCAGCCATTTGTGCGTTTTGGATTTGGCGTCAAAAGGCAAAAACATGGTAATGCTGACCTGTGATCATAAGCAGGCTGTCGTGTTCCTTCAGAATATGGATCTGGAAGACGGAGCGGAGTCCTGGCAGGTGGATCAGGGAGTTCTTTATCACATTCAGCGCATACAGGCCCTCCTCTGAGCCCACCAGAACTATCTGAGACAGACAGAGAGAGAAAAGAGATGGGGAGAGAGGAAGCAGACAGGGAGGGGTGGAGAGAAAGAGGGGAAAGAGAGGGGGAGAAAGAGAGGGAGGGTGGGAGAAAAAGGAGGAAAGGATGGAGAGAAAGGGGGAAGAAGAAAGAGAAATTGAGGGGGGTTAACTTCTTTCTTTACATACCCCATACCACAGTATTACTATCAAATAATCATTCTTGTCAAAAAAGGACACCTGACTTCATATACTTTACTTTGCTTACTTGCTTTCAATTGGAAGTTCCCTTTAATAGCTCTGTATCTATGCAGCACACCTGGTGTGTGAGTAATGAGGTGTGTGGTTCCCCTGGTCCATGAGTACATAATAGGGGCAGGGTGTGGTTTATAAGGTGTGCGGAATACCTGATGTGTAGTTTACTTGTCAGTGAGGTTCAGGTGTGGTTTACCTGGTCGGTGAGAGGCAGGGTGCAGTTGATGTCCAGCCGGTCATCCCCTTCCAGCTTCAGCAGCGAGTTTCCCAGCAGTTTCTGTAAGAAAGGCCACATGACTTTGATTTGGGACAGATACAGACACAAGTCACTCCTCTTTCCTAATCTCCTTCCCCTTTTGGTGGGCAGCCATGTGGAGTAGGGGGGTTACGCAAATGGGATTCCTGATTACAAGAGCTGCAGGTTTGAATCCAGAGTGGGATAGAGCTGTCGTAGCTTCGATGAAGTTTCCTCATCCAAATTGCTGCAGCACCACCCATCAAGAAGAGTTTCTCTCCCGACAGAAAGACATAGTCCTGAAAGGGGTCAGCCTGGTCAGAACTGACAGGAATTCGTCCTGACAGCACTGAAACCTCCTGTCTATTAGAGATGGGACTGAATATTCCATTACTCGATTATTCAAATATTCTATTATGAAATCACTTGTCAGTTACTGGAGTGAGTGTTCAAATGCTTGGTAACTAACCCATAGTGAAAAATACAATATTCTTTTCTCATCAATATTCATGAAGATGAGCCTAAGAGTTCCTGCATGAAATTGCAGATAATTAATTGCCATTATTCATTTACTGCCTGATAGCATGAGTGAATGCAGATCTCTCTGCAGTGAGTCATTATGCAGTGGTTCATGCAGAGCTTTGAGAACTAAACTTGTGGCTTTAGATTATTTGAATATTCGATCTTGGGACCCATGGAATATTCGAGTGTGTAATGAATCGCATCCCTGCTCCCCAAGGGCCAGATCTCCATGGCGCTCCCTCCGCCCTGGCAACTGTACCGGAATTTCAACACATCAACATCAATGACAACCACATCAACACCAACATTTAACATCCACGACAACGAGGTCCACATCCACAAGAGCTGCAACAGGGCGAGGTGAGGTAACCCTGGAGACGCGCGAGGTGAGGGGCGGAGTCATGGGCTCGCCGCGGCCGCTGGGAGGGTTGTGGAGCGGGTGCATGGGGGGGGAGCGGGGTGGATGACATGGGGGCACATGCGTGTGACTGGGATGTGACCGGGACGTGGCTGCGACACTGCGCTGCCTCAGATGCATGCACTGGAGCGTCAATGTGTGTGTGATTGTATGCGTGTGTGCGTACTGTGAGTGTGTGCACGTATGTACACCCTGTGAGCCTGTCTGTGTATGCGTGTGTGCACAGTGAGCTTGAGCATGCGTGCAGTTTGAGCATGTGTGTATGCGTATATGTGCACTGTGAACCTGCGTGTGTGGGTGTTTGCCTCTATGCGTGTGGGTGCACATACAGTTAGTGTGTGTGTGTTTGCGTTTGCCGTAGCGAGGAGGTGGAGGAAAGAGGGGCCAAGCGGACAGCCTCGTGCAGCTCTTTACCTGAACCAGAGGGGACAGAGTCTTCTGTCTTTTGGAAACCCCAGCCTACAGTATGAGCACAGCAAAACCCAACCAGGGGGACGGTGGGAGGTTGGGGAGGGGGGGGGGGGTAAAATCAACACCAAAATAAACAGGCCCAGTGAAGAACCAGTGAGACACCATGAAGAAGCACAGAGCAGAGACAGAAAGGGAGAGAAAGAGAGACACTATTACCAACAGAGAGAGAGACACACAGCTGTCAGTTAGGACACACATTTGCCACCTCTCCCTCTTCCATAAGTTAGCACAGGATGCTACAGATACACAGCCAGCACAGAGGACTGGGGTCCTGGTTTGCTAAAGAAAATCAGCTGTTCAGTAAAACCCTCCAGATCTAAAATGGGAATTGATAAAGGGCCAAAGTCATGAGATATTATATTGTGTTAAAAAAGGAACACAAAAGAAAGACAACTCTGTAACCGTAAATACTTGTATGCTCTATCTATACTACTGATATATTAATATTAAACAGAATTAAAGCAATATACCATTTACTCCATGTCAAAATATTGCTATGTATGAAAAATAAAATTTTAGATTCTCTTTTATGTAATTTTTATGTAATTTTAGGCATTATACAGCATGTGTCCAGTTTGTGTGCCACCTGAGAGGCCAAGTCTGAGGGAAGAAATTTACAGATGTTGAGTTTACATCTTAAAGAAAAGTGAGAAGCTCATGCAACCCAACCAAACACTGCCAGTTTGACCACAGAAAATGATAGGCATCTTGGAAAAGACTTGATAACCAACATAAAACTGAACATCAAAAGCATAGGATGTTTCATTTGGTCTTTCAAGTCAGAGCAGTGAAAATGAGTCTAACAATTGTCTAATTGTCTAAAGTTAAATTAATTAAAAAGTAAAAAAAAAAAAACACCCCTCACAAAGCAGGAAATGTGGGTTATCAAGTTTTTCAAGGTCACCCTAAGCTCTCAGGATCCGTCCCCACAGTTGGAGCGGTCTTTAAGCGGTCCACTCACGGCGTCAGCCTCTGCCTTCTCTCGGGAGCCCCGCCCCCCGGCCACCACTGACTCCAGCACAGCCACCCAGCGCTGTTTGTCCGGGAAGCTCGGCGCCATGAAGTACAGGGACTGCCCCGGCCAGCAGGCGGTGTGAGAGTGCGACTCCAGCTTCAGCACATAGGGGATGTCTGCAGCCAGGACAGAAACCCCACACACACATACACACACATACGCGCGCGCACACACACACACACACACACACACACACACACACACACACACACACACACACACACACACACACAGACACACAGACACACACATTCAGACCACTCAGATTCATAGGCCACTCAGATTCATAGGCCACTCATGGTACATGGACTTCATTGACTCATCAAACCATCATACAGTGGGGAAAAAACTGCTTCTGCATAAAGCTTTACAACCATTAATATATTAATGTACGTATTTACATTATAATATGTTCTTACTTTAAACGACTGTACAAAGATGGACTGGGGGAAAGACGTGGGAACTAAGGGGCCCACCTGACTTGGCCGTGTTGATCAGTTCCGATGCTCCGACTGCTCCATGGACGGTCACATCCCCGTCTGGCAGACAGAGCTCAAACTCCTCCTGCGGCTTCACCGTGTCTGAAAAAATCAGTGAGAAAAATAGCGGTGTCATACTGCTGTCACACTCAGGCCCTGGCAGCTGCGCAGACGCTTGGAATAAAATGCATCAGAACACCTGAGATGTGATGATACTGAAACACTTGTCAGCCCCTTCAGTAAAAAGCAAACTGGGTTTATAACAGGGTACAGAATGTCTGAACCTTCTCTGGGTTCCGTCTCGTAGATGGACATCTTGGTCCCGTCCAGAACCACATACTTCCTCTCCCAACCCTGCTGGCCTCGCTTCCCGTTCCTGAAGAGGAATTATTAGCATGTATTTATTATTTATATGTCTTAGTAATGATTAATTTATTGATTTAAAAATTAAGTAATTAATTAATTACTGTGTGCTGCTGTATTGTGTAACAGTCACATGACATGCCACACATGTGAGAAGCACAGGACTGTGGCTCACAGACTACAGACACACCCCATCCCCCAAACCCCCCACACACACACACACACACACACACACACACACACACACACACACACACACACCACTGCCACCACCAAAGGATAACAGGAGTCATCTGCATTGTATCATTATAAAGAAGACCTTGCAGATCTTGCTCTTTGAAGAGGACTGACGATGCTGGTAAAGTCTAAAGATAAGGAGACAGTGACACACCCGCCAGACGCTCTCCCTTCCCCCCTACCCCTGGCCCACCTGGGTTGCTTCATCCAACCCTCCAGCCTCACGTGCCCGCTGGCCTCTTTGGTCTGCGGGGCGGTGCCATTGGCCTTGTCACGAGATGGGCCCTCAGAAAGGGCGTATTCAGCAGGCAGACCACACGTGGCCGGGAGGCAGGGGGAGCACTTTGGGTGGCAGAGAGCGTGACATTCTAGAACAGAACGGAATGGAACAGAACAGAACAGAAGAGAGTATCCATTATTTATAGTCTGACCTGCTATTGAATAGAAATCAAAGCAAGATAGATAGCTATGGTACATACAAAAAAGCATAGATTGAGTACAGCTCTAATTTTTTCTTGCCCATGTTTCCCAGCTTATCCAATTGACAGACATAATAAAATGCAATGTGAAAAATATGCCACATTAAAGACCCCAATTAGTAAATACCATTTGACTTAGCACATACAGGACTGACACACTTCAAACCTATATATTTCATACCGATATATTTCAGGAAATATGAAAAAGGAAATAGATTAGCTACTTTTTCCCATTACTGAAGAGGCATTTACACTAAAAATACATACCTATATGACTATTTATGGAGTTGCTGCCATTCTAATGCAGGAGGGAAAGAATGCCACTTGACACAGGAGGAAAATTGAATTCAGCCTTAAAACCTTAAAGGGGGGATTGTTAGGTACCTGGACAGGTGGCAGCCTGCCTGCCAAAGTGCACTGTATCCAGGCACACAGCGCACTTGGCGGCTCTCATGTTGAGCCCCACGGTAAAGCGGTGTGGACTGCTGTGGTGGGTCCTCTCCTTCGCACGCCGTGCGTACTCTGCATACAGAGAGAGAAGAGAGAACTGCGTCATGCCAGGCCACACCCACACAGCTCACACAGCCAATGAGGACAGGAACTCCAGGTGGAATTACTCACAGCAACGCCCACTTACACATCGACTCCACCCCCAAAGGCAGACACAGTTTTATTGTACTCCCAGGTGGTCTCTGTACTGGAATGTATTACAACCTACAGCTTGAGCTTGGCACACTGTAATTATAGTTAATTAATACAGCTGATGGCAATAACTGAAGGACCTCTATCAAAGTATACAGGTATACAAGTTAGCTTAGGGAGTAATAAACTTACTAGGATCTATGACCTTCATTTAGCTCTCAGAGTACTATAATTATTTCAGAACTGTGTAAGGTCAGATGTTACATTTTTAATTGTGATACAGTATTATATTAAAAGCATTCCAATCAGGATAACCTTCTGTTAGCATTCCTAATGGCACTCTCTTCCTGTGTAAGAAAATATGATTTTATATGATAATACAGACCTACATATACTCATACATCATACATGTATGTATTCATATACATGCATAAGTTCAAAGCTTTTTTAAAAATGTATAATGAATTCAGCAGGGGATATGTGCCTTATGAGAATACCTGACTTCACTCCCTTTATTCTTTGAAGGAATATGAATCAAATTTCTAAAGATCTGCAAGGCACACATGATTCATACCAGGTTAATTTTCATCATTACTTTCAACAAGAAATGACTGTGGCCAAGACATGGCATTTTTGTCTGCATTTATGCCGTGCCCTTGACTGCAGAGAGTGACCCAAAACAAACAAACAAGCAAGCACACAAACTCAAGACAAAAAGGCACCAAACTGAACACAAGGCTGCATTTTCAACAGGCACAGCACAAGCAGACGAACAGGCATAAAGGAACAGCATTGCACAGAGACATGTAAACGGAACGGTCTTTCCTCCCTCACTGAGGAGCAGTTTGGAACGGGGACTCGAGGGGGAAAAATGTAACTCATGCACAGAAGCATCAAGCAGGAACTGTGTCCGTTCGCTGGGATCCAACGGCCCTTTAAACACAAGAACACCCTTCAGTAAAACAAAAAGAACAAAAACCTTCATGAACAGTATATATGAGGCTGGAGGCCAGGCTGTCATGGGGCCCTGATGGAAGCACAGGTGAGTGGCGTAGGTGAGTGTATGTGAGGCAGGTAAATGATTGGGGTGTAATAGCTTCCCATTTCCTCAACCTCATACAGAAAGGGAGATTCAGCACATAAGAGCCATCTTCAAGTATTAAATATAAAAAACCCATTTTTCTATTTCTGTATTTCCAAATTTATCTGATGTCAAGCTCATGAGATCACCATGGCCCTAAAGCTTGCTTCTATTAAGCAGTTCAAAACTGAGTGAAATTTTTATTACATTATCAAGAGGTCAAACCCCATTTGCCAAGTTAGAAAGTTGCTAGCCAGCACAGACCATGAGCCAGTCAGATATCTTCAAGCATTAGGGCTCAGAAATGATCTGGACATGCTGCTTTGGCATTGATTTGGGTGTCAATTAGTGTGCACTGACCAGTGTATTTACATGGTTGAAGATTCACTAATGCAGATACCATCCCATTTAGCACCCAATGAGCTGTTTTAATCTAGAACATTATGAACATGGCTAATTGTTTTAAGAGGGAGAGGAGGGGAAACGAAAACCATGGCCTGTGGTAGCTGGGGTGTGATAAGGTGGGGCATAGCTTTGGTGGGGCAGAGAAAAAAAAAAAAAAAAAAAAAAAAAAAAAAAAAACTTACTTTCAAAAGTGACCCTCCTTTTCTCTGCAGGGAGTAAAAAAGAGAGAGATAAAGAGCACTAAGGCACAAGAGAGAGGGAGAGGGAGGGAGAAATAGAGGGATGTGCAGAAGAAAGCCATCCGTGTAGTTTTCTCATTACAGTGAGAAGAGAAGAGTAGTGTGGACAGAGACCACAAGAGCACAGTCAAGCCAACGATAGCGTTAACAGACGAGAGACACTCTGAGGGGTAAATGCACAGTGAGACAGTGTAGCAGAGTGTTCACAAGGGATGGCCGTTTGGGGTATAGGGGCAGGTAAAAACCAAAACTTTCTACTTTAAATCCGAGCCTTCTGTTACAGCACCGTTTCAGTCAGTCTGCAGAATGACATGCCTCTAGGGACCTATGGGGTAGGGTGGGAGCTAGCAGCTAGAAGGCCATTAGTTAGCGGGGTGAATAGAGTCAACAGGAGGATACTATATCAGAGAGCACTTGTACTCTGAAAGAGGGAGAACCAGCAGCCAGAGACTTGTTCATGGGATTACTGGCCTATAAACAACCACTGTGTTTGTCCCCACAGCTGAACTGAAGATATGGACAGTTGGGACAAATCAAATTGCATAGTCATGTGAAAAAAACCACCAGCGTTATAAGCTCACTACTGAAAGGCCACAGACCTCCTTTTGTTGACACCGCTGTGCTACTTTTTAAATATCTTGAAGCCACTGAAGGCCCCCACCACGGCTGCTAGCCCATGATGCACTGGGAGCCACGCCCCCCTCACTCACCCTCGGGCGTGGCCGTTTCTTTCCTGCGGGCGGAGTTGGAGGGCGCCAGCAGGCTGCTGGGGCTGGACTGGCGCTCTGGGGACTTTATGGAGGACATGAGGGCCTGCGAGCGGGCCAGGGCTGGGGTGGACGGCCCACTGTGCTCTGGGGCTTTGAAGTGCACCCCTGAAGAGGGACAGATAGAGAGGTCACAGGTCCACGAAAAGCACTCTCAAGCTCAGGAGGTATTCAGCGATCTGTCCTGCAGTCAGTCCTGGGGAATGGGTGGTGGTGTGACACAGCGGTGGAGGGGCTGGGCCTGTGACTACAGGTTTATAGGTTTGTTTCCCAGGTGTGGTCCAGCTGCTGTACCCCACAGAGAAGGATTGTTGACCTACGGCTCGGAATACACTGCACAACTACTAAAATCTTCATTTCGCAGGCCCCCGCATAATGTGTGACAAAATGCCGACATACATAATTTCACTGCTTGTGATCGTTAATGTGATTTCATGACTAGCAAGAGGCTTTCATCATAATTATGGAATTACTTTACACTGAGAAGCCAAAAAAGATACAGCAAAAACGTTTGGACCCATCAGTGGTTTGGAAAGCATGGACAATCTGGACTGTCCATTCTCCAGAAAAGAGCAATAAGTAAGTCAGCAATTCCCTTGACAAAACTCAACAGAAAGGATCAGGTGGGTTGCAATGATAGGCTACCTGTGATCCTATTTCAAATAGCTGTTGTATTTTGTCACACTTAGTATGAAACCGCAACCATATTCTCCTTCACACATGCACTCTCACCCCAAAAAATATGTGTACAGATAGATTTGCATACTTGGATATACATTTGTATTATATATTACATACTTTGCATACATATTTTAATTGCTATCCTATCCTTTCTGGCTAGGGCCTTTCTGGCTCTGGAATGTCATTGTTATTGTTAGCTTTTAGCCAGCTCTCTGCATAGCGTTTATTGGCCAGGTTGCTGAAGCACCAGCACTATTCATCTCCAGCAGTGGCCTTTCTTTCCTCTGTCAAGGTAGCTGTCAAAGGAGATATCAAATAGACAGCTAGGCTCCTGCCACCACTCAGCTAGACTCTGCGCATTTTCTTGGGACCGCATGGATCACACTGCAGCAGTCAGCTTCTTTGCCACTGTTTGATCACTGTCAAGTTTGTATTGGGTAGTGACGGTGGCTGCTCAGAAATCTCTTAGTAGCACCATTTACACTTCACGAGGGATTACAAACGTTAGACTTAACTGGCACATCGTACTATTATCTGGAGGATGTAGGGGCCATTAATTAGACATTACTGACCTTATCAAATTGACTCCAATTTCACAACAATCCTGAAAAATGGTCATTTGACAACTGAATCATGGCAAAATGTTTCTTCAACCGTACAGTGTACTCCCTCCTCCCACGAGACACTTCACCCACTCTCCTTGGTTAGCTCTGCCGCCTCCTCCACTCACCATCCCCCCTCAGAGAACGCAGCTCGATGCGCATTTTCTGAAGGGCCTCCTCCAGCTCGGAGCAGCGCGCCCGCTCCTTGTCCAGCGCCATCTTCATGTCGTTGTACTGCATGGGCACCTGGGTGGGGGTGCCCCCTGGACTGCCCATACCCCCACTCGGGGGTCCGCCTCCAGCCGCACCTGCGACCCCACCTGCCAGGTCCTCTCGTCGACGCCCAAAAATTCCCTACAATACAAAAAAATTCAGAATTTCACAGCCAGCTGCACCAAACATACATGGAGCTACTTGAACACAAATCACCGGGAGCCCCACTTAACTCATTAGAACAGGGAGAGGACAGACTACATGCATACATGACTGGTCAACCTGACAGAACAGCTTTAGTGAAAGCCCTGCATTCTGGGAAGCTAATTTCTTCTCACCTTCTTCTTTTTCGAGGGCTGGTCCACCTTGGCCTGGAGGAAGTCAATGAGTTTGGTCTGCTGGGAGATGGTGCCTTCCATCTTTAACTTCTCATGGGAGTATACCGCCTGCAGGGGGAGCCAGAGGGGTAAGGACCAGTCAGTAAGACTTTACAAACCCCAGAATTAGTGGAACCATCACGCTGTCAGTGACTCACTGAGCTGAACCAATCACTGCATTTTGCTCTGGGTGTTTCATACGTGTCAAGTACACATGCCAGCTGCACCCACTATGGGGTTCATGAAGCCTCACTCCCCCTTCAGTAGCGATGACAAATCAGAGGATGTCTAGAATGTCTGAAAAAATTACACCTCTATATAAAGGTCCTAAAGAGAGAATGCATTAATGGCTGTACTCATCGCCCCAAAGCCTAAAATGCTCTAAACATCATAAAATATCGGGGGGTGCAATGTTACTTCGGACATTTTGGGCCATACCTTCAATCTATTGGCAACATAAGGGGTAAGCTGTTTCAGCCCTCAATTGTTCTGAATGAATTCCTTTTCTCCTCTGTCTTGCCCTGAAGATGAGATGATTCTCTCCCTTGTGGTAGTATTTCCCCAAACCCAGATATTATTCGGCCCGCATGTAATCTGCCAGGACTAATAGCATTACGCAACATTACTGACTGCAGAAAATTTCATTTCACATCAATGAACGCCGGTGCGGTGGAAGAATAATCCATCTTGTGTGACATATTGAATGAACAACCATACAGGTGTAAATTATACTCTTGCAATTTTAGACAGTTTGCATCTCTGAAAATAATAGCAGCCTCTGACTTTCTGCCAAATGATTCAAATCCTCAGCAGCTTCCATGCCCTGTTTTTGTAATCAAAACCATGTTCCGTAAATGCCAGTCTATCTCCATGACAACAGCTGAATATTCAGCTACTCGAGAAAAACAACAGAGCCTTTGAGTCCTTCACATTGAGTTATTTGTAATGGTGCTGGAGTCAATTGATAAACCACCATCAAATCAGGTATGCCCATATCTGCCATGGCATCGGAGGAGGTGTTTCAAAGCAAATCTGAGGTATAATTATAGGATCAATTATGTAAGTGCTTGGCTTATATAAATTTCGTTGCAAATTCATCTTATTCATGTGCATTTTTAATGGATCTGAAAAGCATTCCTGGCCAACAAGATTTCCTTCATGCACCCATGACAAGAAAGTGCAAACCATCAATATGGTGCGTATAAACTGCACAGCTTGTTGTGCTTTATCTTTATATGGGTGAGTGTATGCCTGTGTGCGCATGTTTGTGTATTTATGTATGTGTGTGTGTATTTGTGTGTTTGTGTCTCACCTGCATGTTCTCCAGCTGATATTCCAGGTCAGTGCGCTCGGTCTTGAGCAGGTCGGTCTGGTCTAGCGCCTCCTGCAGGCCCTGCGTCAGGCGGAAAATGTGCGTCTTCTGCAGATCCATCTGCTGCTGCAGCTTACCTTGCTGAGAAGAACAACATGGGGAATATGAGTGTGTGTTTATATGAGGGAGTGTGTGTACGTGAGTGTATGTGAGTGTGTGTTTATATGAGGGAGTGTGTGTATGTGAGTGTGTGTGTGCGTGTGCATACGTAGAGTGTTGCATCTATACAGTGCGTAGAGTGCACTCTCTCTCTACCTCCTCTAGCAGTCTCTGCTTGAGATCTCTCTCCGTCTCCAGCTTCTGCTGCAGGCTGCGGGCATTCATCTCTAGCATGGCGTGTCTCTTCTCCAGGTCATTTAGCTGGGGGGGGAATGTCATAGAGAGCTGTCAGTGACCCATGGGGAGGGGAGAGCCTCTTTGTTTACCTGAGCCACAGAGGGTTACACAAATTCAAAGGGGAGCCAGCATCAGTGATTTGGGGGGGGGATCAGTCCCTTGTATGAGAGAAAGACAAACTTGGTCACCTGATCAGACTGGCTTCTAGAGTCACTGACACACAGACAGGCACATCCAACAAACATACAAAACAGGCTTCAGAGAATCAGCTAGGTGGATTTTCCCCTACACACAATGTGAGGAAAGACAGTGAGGAAGACAGACTGACAGGTACCCATACAGACAAACAGAGGGTCACAGACAAGTGAGAGGCAGAGAGTGTGACAGACAGAAATGCAGACAGACAGACTCACTGTATCAGACAAGCTTTCAGCCTTTAACTTCTGCTCCTTCAGGGCTTGCTGCAGGGCCACAATCTCAGCCTTGTGCTCCCTCACTGCCAGTTCCACCGCCTGCCGAGACTCAGAATTGCGCTGTTCCGCACGCAGCCTGTGGACAGAGATCAGCAGGGGGCTCACTCTGTTAGACATGGACCTGAACACTGTGCCAAACAACCTCTGACGATAGCAGTATATGTGTGCGAGTGTGAGTGTGTGTGTATGTGTGTGTGTGAGACAGTGTATATGTATGTGCATATGACAGTAAGTGTGAGTTGGTGTCTATGTCAGTGTGTATGACAGCGTGTGCATGCCTTTATGTATCTGTATTTGACAGTGAATGCATGTTTGCATATATGCGTGTATGACAAGGAGTGTGTGTGTGTGTATGGCAGCGTCAGTGCTTTACCTGTTCTGCTTTTCATTATCCAGCAGTCTCTGCATGTCCCTGACTCTCCTCTCAGCCTCGTTCTTCTCATCTTCCAGGGCCCCGCGCCAGGCCTCCCACTGCCTCTCCTTCTCCATCAGATCATCGTTCAGGGTCTCCAGCTCCAGCACCTGCTCCTCCAGCATGGAGCATGTGGTCTTCAGGGTCTCCATGTTCTGGAGGAGGAAGGGGGGGGGGGGGGGGGGGGGGGGGGGCATCAGGGCAGGTCTGGAAATGTGTGTGCGCTTGCATGCGTTTGTGTGTATAAAAGCTTGCAGCCTGAAAGGGCAGAGCTGACCTTTAAGTTCATGAGGTACCTGATGGCTTTCTCACACCTGTTTGTTACATTACATTACATTCATTTAGCAAACACTCTTATCCAGAACAACTTCCAGCACAAGAGAAGAAAAATGTATCCATTCAAGTTGAATAAGCAACAGTGGCAGACCAGGCTAACAACACTCACAGACTAGTGAGTGTGAGCATAACGCTATTCAAGCCCTACTGCAAGTTAAACTGTGCAATCTCACTAGACAAGGGAAGCCAAGTATACTACCATACATCAGTCCTGAGAACACAGAAAATACATTGCAATACTACACGTAAAATAAACAGCAAGCACTAGAGGTAGCAGGTGTTCGGGGACAGGGATTGAGGTGGAACTGAGATACAGTTTAAAGAGGTTTGTGGGTGTTACTGTGCAATTGTTGCAGTTAGGGCACAGTCTTATCTATTTCTGGTTGTTGAGGTGTAGTTGCAGTCAGGGCAAAGCATCACCCGTTTCTGGTTGTTGAGGTGTAGCTGCGGTCAGGGCAAAGCCTCACCTGTTTCTGGTTGTTGAGGTGTAGTTGTGGTCAGGGCAAAGCCTCACCTGTTTCTGGTTGTTGAGGTGTAGTTGCGGTCAGGGCAAAGCCTCACCTGTCTCTGGTTGTTGAGGTGTAGTTGCGGTCAGGGCAAAGCCTCACCTGTTTCTGGTTGTTGAGGTGCATCTCGCGGTCGGCAACCTCCCTGCGCAGACGGTCCACCTCCTGGCTGAGCTGTAGGCGGTCCTCGCTCTCGTCCGACGCCTCGTCCAGCTGCTTCGACAGGTAGAAGTTCTGCCGATTCAGCTCTGCGTTCTCCTGGGTCAACTGTGTCAGCTGCTCCTCCAAGTCGGTGATTACCTGGAGGGGGGGGGGGGGGGGGGGGGGCGCAGAACTCCCATCACTCTAATTGTAAGAACTTGCCAAAGTGCACTTCCCCTTCAAAGGTGCCAAAGCAAGAGGGCTGTTGAGCTGAATCTGGGCCCTGTGCCATTTCGGTCAGTGCCGTGTTTCTCAGGCCTGAGCCTAGGGTAAGAGTATACTGGTTTTAGTCTAATCTAATTAGCTGAGAACTCAGCTGCAATCAAATCCAGCACACACAGCATGCTAAAGAGCCAAGGCTGAAAACCACTGGGTTGGAGCGCTGCAATGCATGTCAAATAGGCCCACTCGAGTGGTGCAGATGTTAAGATCAAAAAGCAGTCAGGTGGTGATGTTAAGATTAGACTGATGCAGGGGGACACCTGTTTCAAGGGCTTTGAAGACAGCAGGAGTCACACTCTGCAGTTAAATTATATACGACTGCACTAGGGTAAGACAGCAGAGAGGGCATTCTCCCCTATCTTCTTTCTCACTCCCCTACCCTTCTCTCTCTCTCTCTTTCTCTTTGACTTTATATTCATAGAACAATGTGTCCACAGGTAAAATCAGATCAGATCACTCTATAATATAATTGCAAAATGGTACTGATACTAAAATTGCAATGGCAAATGAAATGAACTTATGCAAAAGGTGCTACATACTGCTGATCCCTACAATGAAGTCCAGCCAAGTCATTGCCCTAAAGGGATGGGATGGCATTCAAGGTTTGACTGTACTGCCCTCCACATAGTGGATACATATGCAACATGTCACACTGACAGAACGGTACACTGCCATTACGAAACAGTCACACACAACCTGGTAGGAAGTACTGTGCAGGGTCAGAGGGCACTACCTACCGAGCAGCTGTCCCTGAGCGCATCAAATTTCCGCTGAATCTCATCTCTGTGAGCCTGTGAGCAATTAAGAAAGTATTATCAACATATGCACCACAGTACAAAGTGTAGTGTCAGTATAGAGTGTAGCATCAGTTTATACTGATGCTGTGTACGTGCATCATCAATACCTCACTGCAGTGCATTTACATATACCTATATAGTGCACGTTTGATATCTGGACATATGCCAGTATAGTAGCATCAGTGTTTATACCAGTATAGTGCAAGTGCTGTCAGTGTTCGCCCACTCTCACCCTGAGTGCAGTGATCTCCTCCTCGGCCTCCGTGGTTGTCTCCTCCAGCTCGGTCTTGGCCTGCTGCAGCTGAGCCTCGAGGACTCCCCTTGCAGCCTGCAGCCCGGTGATCTGGGCCTCACGCTCCTGCAGTGACAGCGTCAGCTCCGTGACCTGCCGCTTGATCTCCAGCTTCTGCTCCTCATGCTCCAGGCCGATCTTGGGGGGGGGGGGGGGGGGGGGGGGAGCACATAAAATTAGGGTCACATGCTCAGTCAGCTGTGTGGCATGTTCTGCTTTTTGTTATCTTACCTGAAGTTGTTTCTCTCAGACGGTGCTGTTAACTGAGGCAGCTGAGGCAGAATTTTACAATAGCAAGTGAGAGAAATGGCCTTCCTCAACAGCAGAGGCCTGAGCTGGGTAGTCAAATCCAGGACCCTTGGTATTACATGCAGACTATACTAACTGCTTTCTCCCCCAGCCTCATAAACGTCCCCTTCTGTCCCCCTCCCCACACGCCCCCCCCCCAGCCTGATCCTGTCTGGGTTTATCCCTGATTCCCTGGAGGGTCAGTGTCTTGCCCCACAGAAGGATAGCATGGCGGCTTATATCTCCACAGAGGTCTAATCCTGAGGAACAAATGGCATCAGTTTCTGCACATGAGGACAGTACGTGGTACAGTGTTGACACTGACATAAAATTGGGAGCTTTATTTGAGAAAAAATTATGCTTATTGGTTAATTTGATATTGTTTTTCTATTTTACACCCACTCTCTCTGCACTCGTGTTTTCTTTTAATACTCTGTCTCTGTCACTCTTTGAAGCTCTCTCTCTGTCTCACTATTTTACTCTCTCAATCAAGTTCAAGCTCAAATTGCTTACATGAAGTGAATTACCACTTTAAGAAGATCAGCACTTTCCACTTTTAGAGAGTACTGCCAGGGCCCATTTCTGACAGCATTGCTTTATAAAAGTAGCAGAGAGTATGTATTGTGTATTGTACGTACTGTGATTTTGAAGACAGGCATATTTACTCTTATTTATGATACTATGCTTTTTGTTGATTTCAGCTCTTGAGTTCCTATGCTAGGGTTAACAGTTGACAGGCAGCCTTCTGAAGGTCATGGGAGCCGCTCTGGCCTTCTCTTCTTCTTATGAAGTTAGCCAAACCAAGAGGCTTGCTCCCTTTCTTTGTGTCTCTCTTTCAGTCTCCTTCTCTGATACTTTCTTTCTCTCCACTTCTTTCTTTAGGTGTGTCTCCATTTCTCACCTCTCTCAACCTGGTCTCCAGCTCTAGCAGACGGCTCTTCTTGTTCTGCTCCTGTTGGCTCATTTTCTCCAGGTGTTCCTCCAGCTTAGCATTCTGGGCCTCCAGCTTGCCAGCCTGTGACTCCAGGTAGAATTTCTGCTGTCTCAGCTCTGAAATCATCTCCTCCTGGGCTTTCCTGAGGGGAGTTGGGAATGACGACCATCAGAACCTCTTTCCAGTTACAAGACCAGAGTGGGTGGAAGAAGGGAATAACCAGTCAGGCACGGTCCATGTGCCATCGCAGCCTGGGAGCACAGAATGACACACACAATCGTCCACCGGGTGGAAGCGTGGCTAATATCCACCCGGTGGGGGTGTGACCAATGTTCACCTGGTGAAGGTGGGCAGCCTTGTCCATCCAGCAATGCTAGACTAGGGTCAGTGAGACACATGCATGTTCCACTGTGCGTAGATGAATGCTGTTGGCTACCAGAGCCGTACTGGGATCCGCAAGACACTCACATGTTACGCTGTGTATAGATGCTGCTGTTGGCTGCCAGCTTGTTGGCCTCTGAAAGCTCAGCAATCCGTTGTTCAAGGCTCTTCATCTTTGAGTCCATGGCATTGATGGTCTGGAAGGGAAAGTCCAAGAACAGCAGCCAGTAGGACAATCAGTATTTACTTACTTATGTGGCACTTATTTCAATTTATGTTCCCTTACTCAGGGAAATAGTTAGAGCATTAGAAATGACACTGCATTGCAACTTGAATGAAAGCTTGGCTGAATGTCCAAATCACTTTAAAACACATCAAATATCCTGTTGAGGGCTGATGGTAGCAGTCCAAAACATTCACACAGGACAGAGTGATGCCATGCCAAGTAATTACCACTCTGTTAGTCTAGTACTAACTGGTGGTACTATCTGATTGGCCAGATAATGCAGAGAGCCTGGATTTATAAACCATTTCTTTATGCCAAGGTACTGATATTAACCTCATCTTTTAACTACAAAGCAATAACAAAACCAACAAAAACAACAGAAAATAATCCCGGTCTCACATACACTAAAGGTATTATACTGTGGACCTCAAACATCACATTTTGAAATCTTTATTCCCTAAAACACCACAACAATGTCCATTCCAATTTCTAAATCTGTCAGAATTTTTAAAGCCTAAGGGGTCACATCCCTGAAGTAAGATGATGAAAACTCAAAGCAATGTGAACGTTTCCAGGAAACACACTTCTATGTTTTTGAGATCCTCGGAACATACTTTCAGGAGTGAGAGACATTGTAAGCAACTGTTTTATAAAATATATCCAATGCAGATCTTCATTTGTAAGACAGCTTTAAAAACAGTGAGGACAAATGCAGAAGGTTATATATTCCACATTCCCACTCCTGACATCAAAAGACCCAAACCAAACGAGGTTGAACTGGCCCATACAAAACAATATATATTGAGAATATGTTGTAGAGAATATATTTTTTTAGCCCAAACTATCTATTAAAAATATGTAAATTCTCACTGTTTTGGTGCATTGAAATATATTTATGATTTGCATTTACTTCATTGTAATTGTATATGTACTGTATTCTTGGTCTGAATCCCATATTTCAAAATATATTACTATGCATTTCATTTCCGCATGGAAGACAAGTCCGGGCCTCACCGCTTGCTGCTCACTGATGACCTTGCCCTTCTCCTGGACTTCCTCCTCCTGTTTGGTCCGTTTGGACTCCAGCACCTCCTTGTCAGCCATGTCCACCTTCATTTGAGCCTCCAGAACCTGCAGGGGCAGACAGAGAATTACATGGAGAGAGTATCACACTGCCTGTCTCATGGACAGAAGGACAAGGTAACAAGAACAATGACGGAATGACACTCTGACACACTCCTGTGGAACATCAGCTCTTTGTCACCGTTTTTCGCATGTCTTGGGCAGTGTGTGTCAGTATGTCTGTGTGTGTGTGTGTGTGTGTGTGTGTGTGTGTGCGCGTGTGTGCGTGTGACAGAGTGTGTGTGCAAGGGCATGTGTGACTGCACCTTGATCTTATCCTCATACAGCCTCTCCTTCTGAACCAGGTGAGCCTCCATCCGCTGGGCGGTGGCCTGAGTTTCACGCAGGTTCTCCTCCAGCTCCTGCACACAAACGGAGTTACAGTACCATCAGATACACACACACACACACACACACACACACACACACACACACAGCAGTGACACTGTCTAACACAAGCATACACATTCACAAACAGCAAGAGTACTGTCAAACACACACAAATAAAAACAACATACAGATACTGCTATACAGTTCAGACAAAGAACACCCCCCTCCGCCAGCCCCTTATGGATCTGCAGAAGACTTGCTTTGAAGAACTGTGCACATGTCACCGGAAGCAACCGCTGGCCATTCATGCTGAGGTGAGCTCAGAGGCACGCAGGTCAGTGCTGTTTCTGCTGCTGCTGGGACATCCCATAAGAAAGGGGCAGGTGAGTGACCCAGCCTGTGCTCCACCCAGCCGAGGAGCGAGTGAGGGAGCGAAGGAGCAGCGGGGCAACGAGGGAGGGAGGAAGATCTCAGACAGCCTTATCCCTGATCTCTTACCAGGATCTTATCCGCCATCTGCTGAATTTGCTGGGATTTGGTCTGGATGTCATCCTTTAGCTTGTTCTCCCTGCGTTCCACCATCTCTAGCCTCTTCACCTGGTTCTCGAGGGACTTTCTTCCCTCCTACACACACATGCACAGGCACAAAAATACAGAAAAAACAAACGTTAAAGTAAACTGAACAACTTTAATTAACCAAATTGAACTGCATAACCACTTTGGAGACAGTCGACACAAGTAAAGTAGGATAGTGTGTATGGTAATGCGATTTACATTGAGTGGCTGCTATTTGTTTCTGCAGAAATAAACAGCAAAACACCAGCTTTCTCCCCATCTTTCCTCTTAGGACTTAGGACCACTGGGTACTGGGGCACAGTATAGTGAGATAGGGTATAGTGTAGTAGGACATAGTACACTGTAGTGGGATAGGGTGTTTTGTATGGGAAAGTGTACACTACAGTGAGATAGAGTTAAATGTAGGGAGATACAGTATGCTAAGGTGGGATAAGGTTATAGGGTATAGCACAGTGGGACAGGCTGTAGTGTATGGGAATATACAGTAGTGGGATAGGGTACACCATTGTGGGATAATGTGTACTATAGTGGGTTAAGGTACAGATTGGTGGGATAGGTTATAGTGTAGTGGAAAAGTGTACACTATACTGAGATAGGATATACTGCAAGGGGACAGGGTATACCATAGTGGGAAAGTGTTGTGGGATAGGGTACACTACAGTGGGATAGAGCACTGCAGTGGGATTGAAGGCGGATTCGGGGTTTCAGCACCTCGGTCTCTCGCAGGCGCCGGCGGAGAGTGTCGCTGGGGTCGGCTTTGTTCCGCAGGCGCTCCACCTCCCGCTCCAGGCGCTCTTTGGACTGGCGGACGTTCTGCAGGAGCTCCGTCGCCTCCGTGCTCGCCTTCACCGCCTTCGCCGCGCCGAGAAAAACAAAACGCAACAACAAGCGGAACTATGGAAACGCCAGCTGGAATCCAACCCACAGCAACGGAGGCCCGGAGTTCTGCGGGCGGGAATGTTCCCACGCTCTGACCCGCATCACCTCTCCGTGATTCTGTGCAGATGGTCTGGATCATCCATATTCATGTTTTTCGCACAGGGAACCTGTGCTCTCTCCACTCCCAGCGTGTTCGAGATTGCTAACAAGCTGACAACCACGGCAGTCTGGAAAGAGGCTTCTGCAACACCTGCGTGCAGCAATGTTTCCGGAGACAACTGGCAATTACGTCACTGGGGGGCAGGGCCGCAGGATTGGGGGGGGGTTTGATCCCCACATGAGTTGCATTCATTGATGGCGGGCAATATTCTCCATCCTGCGCCTTTGCCGTGGCCATTCTAATTTCTGTTGCACTGTTTTGATTTGCATGCTGCCCAGGAAGGAGCCCACGAGCACCCTTATGGACTAAGCCCAAATCGTCTGAGCCATGCAATTATGGTTTGGACACACTTCATGACAATCATGGCTATCATTAACAAGCTGTCGAGGGGGGAGAAAGTCTGGCTTGGGAGTTGTGTGAGCGCATCTGATAATGAATTATACTGGATCACTGGTGAAAAGAGATGTGGCAACGAGGTTTATAAATCTTGTATGGCTCTGCATATGGATGATGTGTGAAAGGCTACAAGATGGTGGTGCTGGTGGGATCAAGAGCTACACGCTGTAGCATGCCCTGCTCCATTTCGGCCCCGAGGCTCCAATTCTCAGTTAAGCCTGTTTTTGAATAAAGGCCACAGAATCTCCTCTGGGAAATCATAACATGCAGTCCATGTGTGTAGTCTGTCTGCAGTCTTTCATTTTACTCCATACACTGCAGAGATATCAAAATCTCCCAGGAAAAAGGAATCACACTAAATTGGACAGAGAAGACAGATGATCAGACTTGACTTGCAGCTGCCCTTATTATGTGGATGTGTTCAGCCGGGTGTTATTTTCCCCACTGATAGTTACCTTTTTTCACTGATACTTACCTTGGCAAGTTTGTCTTGCAGCTCCTGTATTTTTGCCTGTTGTTCTGCATTGTTCTGAAACACAGTGTGGTACGAATCAATACAACAGAGCCAATAATGGAGATGTTCACACCAACCAAATAAACACACTCACCCACACAAATACTCATACACACACACACACACACACACACACACACACACACACACACAGTCCCCGCCTACACATCTACATGCCCCCACACACAGTTTAAGGTGCAAAATGCTCAAAAATCTTTTCAGTTTCAGCTCTTTACTCTTCAAAAATGTAGCAGCAACAGCACAAAAATGCAGGGACAGGTACCATGTCTCACCTTTTCCAGTTTACAGAGCAGCTCCTCCACCTCAGCCTTTCCCTGCTCTTTGGCCTGTCAGTAACAAAAACACAACCACAAACACTTTAGTAAGTCCCCCTGAGTGAACTCTGTGGTAGTGTAAAATGGGCTTGGAGCCCCTCACCTTCTGGATCCTCTGCTGGTAATCCACCGCCTTCCTCTTCAGCTCCTCGCTGGTTTGCCTGGACTCCCTCAGCTCTGCCTCATACAGGTCGCTGCGGCGACGTGCCGCAGACAGGTCCTCCTCCAGAGTCCTGATGACCACCTGCATTTCCTCCAGCTGTGCATGGTACTCCTGGGGACGAGGTTTAGCCCAACTGTCAACATGACGGGCGTTTCTGCATTTGCTGGGCAGATGCTAGGCCCAGTCCTCCACACTCCACACTGCATTCACACACTAATCATCTACACAGGTGGACATTCCCTGATGCAATTAAGTTTAAGTGGCTTTCCTGAGTGCACAATGACAGCATCCTACTCAGGATCTCACCCTGACATCTTCTGATTACAAGCTTGGTTCCATTAAAGCTTATGCCTGCATCTGTCACATGTCTATTTGCCAATGTATGTAGTCGTTTTGTTTATTCATAACTTACCATTGAGCATACTGAAATACAGAATATGAACTGCATTACTGTCCTTCTGGATGAATAATAATAATAACAATGCACAGGGATAATAATAATATCACCAAGAGATGATACTATTGATATGTTGTTTATTGATATTATTACCATGTAAGATGTCTTGATTCAGTTCAGAAAGGATTTCCTCACATATAGCACAGATGATACAATTAATCTATTTATAGTGAAGAAAAAAGAAAGGAAATAATGAAACGACAGAGAGATGAGCAAGCATGAGAATGATGGGGAGACAGAAGAGAGTGACTGCGGAGGGAGAGAGAAGAGAGAGGAAAGAAAAGAAGGAGCCAGGAAATCAGGCGATCTGTCCATCACTGCAGTTTCTACAGTCAGACATTTTATTCCTCAATCAAATTAACCTTTAACCTTAACTACTTTAACCAGATGTGACTGAAATTGCAATCTGACATGACTTTTTTTCTTTAATTTGCTTAGTTAGTTTGGCAGCTCAAATCTTGGCTCCCTCTGCACACAGAAATGTCGTTAGCGAACCATTTTAAGTACATTTAGCTAATGAATCCAGACTCGTTCTTGCGCCGGTGGATTGGCTTGCTAATGAGGACACTGTTAAAGCTGCCATTCCACAGCGGTAAATGAGAGGCCTCTGCTCTCCTCCTTAATGCTGCACTGTTTAAAAGGTGTCATGGAAAAGAACCCATCAAATTTAAAAGGTAAAACAGTCACAATTATGATAAACACCATGAGTTCAGAACTGAACGAGAAGATTAAACGTCTCATATTTTTCTATTGATTAACCAGTAATTTATCTAGTTATTAACTTTTATTCAGACATGGAGCCAATCCCAATGAGATAAAAATGTGTTGTTTTTTTTCCAGAAGAGAACAGGCAAAATAAAAAAGACAAATGTGAGGGCAACAGATGTGACTGCATCTGATGACTTCCAGATTAATTACAGACATTAAAATTTAATACATGCAGACTTTGAAAATGTAATGACTTATCAAAGTTTTAAAGATCCCTCAGTGGTGTAACCCGTCATAGCTGCTCTGTGTCTGACAGTGTGCTGGTCTGTGTTAGAGTTCCACGACCAGACCGTTGGTAATTCAATGCGATCTACCTCTGCACATTTTGGACATCAGGAACTGATTTGAACCAGTCATGAACTGGACCACTGACTGAGCCATCCAACCACTGACTGAACAAAAGTGCGAAGTGTTTTGATTGGTTCAAACAAGACTGATCGACAGCACATGGCAACGCCACTGATTATGGGGTACAGGAAGTCTCACTCTCCTGTTAGGAGTGAATGAGCCTCAGGTTTATTATTGGAAAAAGAAAGCCAGGCACAATTAAAACAACACACTTCCTCCCGACGAGTGTGATGACACACTGACGATGACCGTGACAGAAGCAGCAGTTGCCATGGTGCAGGCATCCCATCATTCTCATTCATCATTCCCTTTCAATTAAGTTAAATTAATGAAAAGTGGCTGGAGTGACAATCCTTGTTGCTGAAGATGACACCCATGTTATCACGCTTTTGAGTGACTGAGTCATACATATTTCAGTGCCTCCTTAGGCCAGTTACCCTTCTTATGCTGTTATTAGGTGTATATTAACATGCACAAGGAGGGTAATAAAGGGGCACAGGGCTATAATAAAGGGGAACAGGGATGTAATAAAGAGACACAGTGGTGTAATAAATGAGCGTGGGATGTGATAGAAGCATAGTGGTCTAATAAAGGGAACAGGGGGTGTAAACACATAGGGGTGTATATATGCGCACGGGGAATTAGAGTGTAGGGTGTAATAAAGGGCCCTACCTGCTCTTTGATCTCCTGCAGCTTGCTGCTCTGCTCCCGGATGTCATGCAGCAGCTGCAGAGCTTTATCATCCTCCTCAGACACCTCCATCCGAGCCTGCTCCAGACTGCGCTTCAGACTCTGTGTGCATGCACACACACACACGCACACACACACGCGCGCACACACACACACACACACACAATCACACGTGTGCGCAAAAGCACATACGCGCGGGTGCACGTGCACGCACACAGGCGCATGTGTGCACACACGTACGCACGCACGCACACAAACCAAGAGGGAGACACACATTCGCCCACATACACATACGCACGCGTGCACACACACAGGGAGACACAAACATGTGCACATACACGCATGCATGTGGAACATGTGGAAGAGGAACACGCTCCATGAGTAAACTGTTATTTTAAGCCTTACTCTGAGACAGATTGCATCTGTGTCTGCTTCTGCTAAGACCCTGTCAGCTTCATTCCGGCCACCAACCACTTTCCCAAAAAATGAGTTGGGAAACAAGTACAGCGTCACACAGCCTTTCATTTCACTTTACTTCAGTTCAATTACACTTCTATGTTCTTTAAAATATTGAAATGTTTTTTTGTGTAGTGACCATTTAAAAAGTACTTCAAGCTTCCCCTCTCTGAGAGCTGCTGTCAGTCAGTTTTGACTGAGCACTGACTTAGCCCTGCCTGGGCATGTTCCAGTTAGCCTCCCCAGTACACAGATGCGCAATGTCCCATACTTACTTCTCAGTATGGAAAGAATTGCCCCACTTCAGTTTGCAATATAATGTTATAATGGTTCAGCCTCTCAAGCTGCTGTTTATCCATGGTAGGATGAACTTTCTAGATCATGAATCAATCACAACAGCCACTTTTCTATGCACTTAGCTTTACACACTTATGCACAGTTAAAACATTATCTTTTACATGTAGTAATTATGTTGTAATTGCTATGGCGATACTGCTGTTTAAATAAAGAGAGAAAGATGGAGAGACAGTGAGCAAATGAGATAGAAAAAAAGGTAATGAAAGACAGACATGAGATATATACAGCAGAGACTTTAAGTAGATTTATATACTTGTATACTTATATACTTGATATACTGTTATACTTGAAAACACATGTCCTTTACTACTGACATTAACAGGTCATGCAGATGAAATTTCATGGGGTCTGACTGGTTAGTTGCTACCCATCAATCTGACCAATGAGCAATATACATATGCATATTTAACTATATTTAAATATAACACAGAATATTACTGTTTATAAGAGAGAGGGACAGACACAGAGAGAAAGAGACAGAGAGACACAGGACACTCACACTACATTCTGTGATGTAGGTAGCCAGGTCCTGCTCCAGGATGGTCCTCTGAGTCTCAGAGGCCTTCAGTTCCACATCCTTCTGCTGCAGCACTGACTCCAGGTCAGACATCTTGCGCTGGAACCGGGAGATTTCCTGCTCCATCTGACAAACACAAATTGATCTGAGAAGAGCCTGAAGGAGCCAAGCAAGAGACTCCAGAGCCAAAGTAACACAGCATGGAGGACATTGTGGGACTGCTAAGTCGCCCAGTGGGGAAGCTGCTCCACTTCCGTTCAAGCTCTATGGCTCAGGTTCAGTCTCAGCCATATCATCTGCCAACATGGGGCCGACAGAGGAAAAGTGGCTTCCTTCCACTAAGGATAGGGGCTGGCCATGGGGCGCTCAACTTGCTGCTCTTAGGGACTCCGCAACGTGTCAGTAGTCTGCAAGTTCTTTGGATGACATCAGTAGAGTAATGGTTATCCTCCATTGAGTACCAGCTCTACTTTAGTGTACTTTGTGAAAAATAGCATCTCACTGCATGTGCGTGCATTGGAGGATTGCATTTTTCTTGCTTCAGTACTCCTGCACGGATTCAGAGGTTGTCATGGTGAGATACAATTGGTAATTCCAAAAAATATGGTTGGATGAAGGGAGGAAAAAAAAAAAATAAATAAATAAAGAGAAACAGATGACATGATGGGGGAGAAGCATCTCCTACCATGCCCTCTGGCCAGCCAAGCCCCCTTTTTTCCACAGGTAAAGGAACTGCGCAAGCCAAACCAAATCAGTTTGTGGTTGTAGGATATCAAATGTTTACGTATAAGCTGACGACACATGGTCAGGTGTGGTCTGACATTTACTGTACGTTTCTGTCGGTTGTTCAAGTGACCGAATTCGATGCATCTTTGTACCCTTGCTTCGTGAGTCTCTCTCAATGAGAGTGCTAAGTGACTCAAAATGTAAATGTAACTCCCAATATAGGGCAGACACTGTATGAACAGTGATAAAAGAGTGGCTAGTGGTAGTTGTCATAGCTTAGTCAGCCATGCATGTCCTGAAAAGGTTATTTTTGAAGAAATCACGTCTTTTTTGCAAATGTAATCGTGACAAACATCAGAGTTATTTGTAATCTCGACTGTTAAACAGCACTAATGCAACAGCTGACTCAAAAGTGTGGGGTCATTTTCTTTGAACCATTGAGTAATTTCTCTGAGTCACTCATTCTATTAAATAAAAAGGAGTCCTCTTTTTGTCAGGTCTCACAGCTCTTAATCAGCTAAACACAAAAGCATGTATTTCACTGTCACAGATAATGTCTCTGGAACCCAATAACAGATAATGTAACCAACAGATAACCATCAGATTGTTGTGTGTGTGTGTGTGTGTGTGTGTGTGCGTGTGTGTGTGTATGTGTAGGTGTGTATGTGTGTGTGTGTGTGTGCAAAACAGGAAGTGATGTCGTGAAGCAAAACAAGAGTGATGCAGTGGTGACATAAATAGGGAGAGACGCCAGTCCTGAGGGGTAATGAATCCCACTCAGGAGCATTCAAAGAAGAATAGTAATACATCTCATTTACATAGCGCCAGCATGCTCACCACACATCGCATGAGGTGGGAGGGAGGGATTTTATTCTAGCCAATTAAACTGGGGGGATTAACAAATGACCAGATTGAGAGGGCCAGACGGGGAATTTTGCCAGGACCCCAGGGAGATCCCTCCACTCTGTGAGTTGTGATAAGTGCCATCGGCACTTTGGATCACAGTGACTCAGGACCTTGATTCAATGTCTGTCTGCTGCAGCACAGTGTCCCCATCAGTGCACAGTGACCTACAGCGCACGCAGTAATCACAGCCTACCTTATGACATTTGTCTTGCGTTTCTTGTAGTTCTTTGTTTTTAATTTGAAGCTTTTTTTCCATGGAGTTGGTCTTTGCTGGAGAGTTGAGGGCCGTGCCTACTGATCTGAGATCAGAGGAAAACACACAAAGATATGCCACTCAAAATATGCACACGAAAAACAACCAAAAAAGCACATCATGTCCAAACACACTGTAGAAAGTCATCACAGATTGTACTGCATATAAAGTATATGACATAGGGTTAAGCACATCATTAAAAAAGGAAGGACGGTACACTGCACTTCTGAGGGAGAAACAAGCTGCATTCCTCTCTCAACCTACACACCATTTCCCTGCACACTGAATGTGAGCTGGTGGTCAACCTGGTTTAGCTGCAGAGACAAGAAGCAAGAAAATGTCCCTCTCCATCTGTCTATGTCATAAAACCTGGAGAGACAGGCAACAAGATTTGCTGTCACTCCCTCTCTCCCTCTCTCCGTCTCTCCCTCTCTCCGTCTCCAGCCAGTGGCTCTCGTTTTCCAACAGCCTCCTCTGGCTTCATGTCACGGCTGCACACTGATGCAGTAACAGCAAATTTTCAATGTCCAAAAAAGGAAAAAAAAAAAAGAATCCCTTTGCCAAGCTCAGTACCATTTGCCTCCGGGATCAACGTGGCAAACAGCAGAAAATATCTAACATAAGAGGAAGAGAGAGATGGAGTAATGGGGGGAAAGGAAGAAAGTGGAAGCATGAGATGAGGAAGAAAGGAAGAGAAGTCATGAAAAGAAGGGAGAAATTTGAATTTGAGATAGAGTGTGACACTGTTCAACTCAAAGCCCTTCCACGCTGACAGTCACACCCTGAGAAATCTCTCTCAAATGTCAGTCAGTCAGAAAGCGCCCCAACAGGCATCAAGACAGAGGAGATGGGAGTCAATGAGAAACGCAGCCACGCCACAAAATCAACTGCGTGGGTTATCAAGCTTTTCCAGGACACCCTTCAAATCTGCTCCATAAAAGAAAAATGTTAAAATAATTTGCGCCTGTAGGGAATTAAATGTCTGGATGTCTGAATGGCTTATAATTCCCCTTTTCTCTGGCAGAGGCAGGGCTTAAACTCTGAGGGTTTTAAACAGATCCATGCACTCATGGGGCAGAGAGCAGGCAGAAATTGCTGACATAAGGAGAGTAAGCTGCTCTTTAGCAGCTCAGTGCCCTGAAGCTTACAGAGACATTTCAGATCCATGGGGAACAGGGGTGGGGATGGGTTTGTGGAGTGGGTGGGAGTGCCAGTTGGCAAATGAGCACTTTGCATAGAGCAGCATCATTTCTGGACATAATCAATTTGCAGTTAACTTCTCAGAAAGGAATGAAAGCTATATGTACACACACTAAATGTGTGTGTGTCTGTGTGTGTGTGCGTGTGGGGCGTTATAACAAATGTACAGGCAAGCTAATAAGTTCCTGGAGCTAAGTGTAGGGTGTATACAGGTTCAGCACATTTTGCCATTTTGTTCTTCATATTGCTTTGCTTTGAAGAGGAGTTTTGATTGGTTAACATGAGTCAGAAAATGACAGCAGTTGCTGGTTCCACTTATTAATGCTAATAAGGCCTTGCTCCTAAGCAGCCCAGTTGTAATCATTCAATTCAATCCTCCAATCCTCCTGTTTTTTAAACAAATCCAGGAGATTTTAGGTTGTTAGAGCAATACAGTAAACATTCTGCTAACTCCCCATCTTCATTCAGGATGTACTACTGTGATATTCCCAGCAACTGCCCTGAGACAGTTACCACTCCACCCATCTAATTATCTCATTAATGAGAACCAACTCAAGAAGAAAATGGCCAAAGGATACACATAAACATTACGTAAGAAGAGAACACTTGCTTACTGTATACTATCATATAGATGTGTCACTCCACTAGGAGATTCACAGACACCTTCAACCTGAGGGACACATCCAAACCAAAAGAAGAAATCAAGGAAAAAAAAAAAAAAAAAATCAAGAATGAAAAATCAACATTCCCCTTCTCTCCTCACACTCCCTCTCCGCTTTCCTCCTCTTTCTTCTCTCTCTCTCACACACATCATGGACAGGAATGTGGAGAAATCTCAATTAAGAGCCTCATACGTATGATGGCTGCACAATTCCCAGAGTGCTATATAACGGCTACTTCTCATTGGCGACATTTAAGCATAAGTGGCACACTCCACTCAAAGTCATTAAAAAATGAATACATTTAAACACATTGACATGCACTGAATACATGTAAATATGGAGCTGATTCTCCAAAGTTAATGTGGAATAAACAGTGCAACAAGGTACAACAAAATTCAAGCAGGTGTGGCACTGACTTCCTAATTCTATTCACTGAGGAGCAAGACAGTAAGAGAAGCCACAAAACTCCTTTAAGGCTGCTCTGACCTGGTGGCAGCACAACCCATGGTTGCAGTGTGGCAGCACTGCTGAGAGAACATTGCGTGTTCGTTGGGTGAGCGGTGGATGGTGAAAAAAGAAAATCTCTGATTCCAAATTCAAGTCTAATACCCATGGCGATGATTCACAGCAGAGCAGATAGAAAAAAAGATAAACAGAAATAGATAATGCAGGACTGTTCTACTCATTACCAACAACGGCTCAGTGAACGCAATGACGGAACAGCTGCATCAGAGAGCTGGTATCGAATAACCAATCTTGATTCAAAGGCAAAACAAATCCATCCGCAACAAAACTGCACTGATTAATATTAAAATATTTGGTTGTTGCTCCCACATTCTGAAGGCCTCACTTAGAGCTCTTATAGAGCAATTAATGTTCATACATGATTTTTTCATAATCTTGTATGAGCAATAAATGATCATATGTGCTATTTCATAGTTTTACCCTGACTTCAGTTCATTTACAACAGCCATGTTCCAGCTTCAGTAGCTTTCATGATACACCCCCACCTCTACCCCACTGCACCAACACCTTCATCATCCGTGCTGAACAGACTTCACTCTGGGGAAAACATAAAAGTCGGGTGGTGCTGGATCAGGAGGATAATTGGCGCGGGGGAGCAGTTTTTCCGGCAGGTGTTTAATCAGTTCTCCTTTCTCAGTTTTCCCTCTTCCCAGGTTAGGACAAGCATTGGTTTCTTCAGAGGCTCTCCCAAATATAAAGATGTCAGCCTATATTTAGACGGGCTTTCCTGTGAGATGTGATGCTTTTTTTTAATAATTTCCCAGTGCCACAGAATGACAGCCGTTTGGGTGAGGTGAGGGCACAAACTTCTCGATCCACCCTCGCAGGCTTCCTCAGTTTCGGTGATTATCAGGGGCAAACAAGTAACGTATGAAATGTAACGTACAATAATGACTCTCTGCACATTGTTGTGCCAGCTGTACTTTGAAATAAACAAGCACAAGAGCAGACACTGTTCAGGGGCTGTGATTACTTTCATTGAATCACTTCTTAGTGGCCGTTTGCCCTCTAGTGGTAAAAAGGTACTGTCATTGTTTTTGGGGAAACCAACCAACTCAGTGAGTGAGTGGATACCACAGCTTCTATTGCAAAAGCAACAGTGTATTATGAAGGCATCAATCAAAGCAATGGGACTCGAGAAGTACTCAGTAGGAAGGTCAGCCATAATTAAATCTACCTTAAAATATTCACCATTGAAAATTGCAGGCAAGTGGTCACTGATTGGTCAGTTTAGCTTGTCAAAGTCAATCAGTATGTGTCAAGTCAACACCACTCGGAGAAAACAAAGCACTTCAAAACTAAATGAGACACATTTTCACACTGTTGATAATAAATAATGTAAGACCACTGCTTACTGAGATTGCGGGTCTCTTAAAGGTGATATGAGAGACATAAATGGGGCATAAATGAGACAATAATGAGAACGCAGAGATACAGAGAAAGAACATTACTGCTCACACAACCTCACCACAAATACACTGTGTGTGTGAGAGAGAGAGAGAGAAAGAGAGAGATATTTCAGACAGTACTAATAATCCTCAGCGGGGGGGGGAGGGCAGGTGCTGATATTGATCGTCACTGACTCCAAGACGGCGGATTGCTCGTCATTCGACAGCTGTGGAGGCGGAAGAGACCATCAAAGCCAACACAGAAGAGAAGACACACAGCTCGCTCCTTGCCTCTGGAACGCAGAGTTCTTTCTGAGCCACTCCAGGAGTAGTTTACGAGACCGTGTGGGGAACACAACCACTACAGCAGAGTTAAAACCCACAGCTGCCAGACAAGTGGATACCAACTCTTTCATCAAATGAAGAAATTATGCCATCTCCAGCACCATTTTACTAGCGCAACAGATCAAACCAAACTTTTGTGCAGTGGCCTACATTAGATGCATGTTACACAACTACACAAGCGTTGTGAAAGTCAACTTTGCGACTAGCGTGGTACTTTAAGATCATACATACCTGTTGTACGCATACATATCTGCTGTATAAATATTCATCCATATCCCCACCTATCAGGTCATTATCTGAATAACTGATCAGGTAAGTAGCACTACACAGAACCAGGGAAGAATCTTACAGCAGTAACAACTACATTATACACCTATATACCTCTGTACACCTATACACCTACATAGGTACACTTACATGTACATGAGTGAGTCCCTGTTATGCAGAAGCAGAACAGAAGAATTAAAATGTGGGAGAACAAACTGTCCAGCCACCAGAGGGCTGCCCTGATGGCTGACGTCAAAGCAGGATAAAAGGATGAAAACAAAAAGAAACAAAGGAAAAAGAATGAAAGGACAATGGAAATGAGCTTGCAAAAATACACTGCAGTTTCTTATGGTCAGCTTCTTCCTCAGTAAGAAGGCTGTTTTGCATCTAAATGCCCAATAAAACTGAATGCGATTACAATCAAGTGCTGTAGACACAGAAAGCAAATAGCAACAATTGTCACTAAAGAAAAAAATAGTGTTTAAACTAAAAACTACACTAAAAACTAAAGTTCACATTAGTTTAATCTGAGAATTTTGCTTGTGATACAAAATTTTCCACTGATAGCGGTGCTCTTTGAATAACCAGCCCCCAAACCCTAAGCCCACCCACTTAATGCTATAAATAGTGGATACTGGAACATGCGGTGCTAAGTTCATTCTGGAAGAAAGCAGGAGATAATACCAGAGCTTCTGTCTGCTCACCTGGAGCAGCAATAAACAGCAGAACTGTAAATTCAGTTCTTATTGACTTGTTGACATGTTGCACTTTTTCACTGCATGGATTTGTGGAAGACTGGCGGTGCAGTCAGCCTGACTCACTGGAAGCTCCTTGATTCACATCACCCAATCACAGCCTGCAATGGGATGACTGACAGTTCAAGACATAGATGGACTGCCCTCACTGGTTACACATGCACACACAAAAACTGAAATACCAATTATTATACAACTATATGCATAACAAGCATGTTCACTGCAGAGGGTGTTTATTACATGAGGTACAACAAACACCGTCTGTAGGAAATAGAGTGAATGCTCCACAGCTGCTAAAATACTCACTATTTTATCCATTTGTGCAAGAAGGGTAAGTAATCATCACCATAATAGGTATCAGTTAAGTGTACCTACTCTCTGGTGTCCAGGACACAAAAAAGCCACTATGTAATTTACTGAAACATCTGAGAGTGGTAGATCGTTGTCCTTTCATTCGTTCCTTGATATGATAATCAATCAGGCATGCCTACACACTGTGGCATTTCAGAGGCTTCAAACTAACCTCATATTTAGTTTTTGTTTTACCTTCCAACGTTTGCATTCGTTAATTAAAAGAAGGCTGCTGACACAATCACAAGTGTTGGCTCATCCCAGTAACAATATATATAATTTATACAGTTAGTTCCCAATAACGGCATAGTGTATAACTGCATATTCCACTTTATTACATACCATGCAGCCAGGTCTATTTTATTTCTACTGACTTTACTTCCTCCTGTTCAGTGTGTAACATAGCAACCCTGACTATCCAGCTATCAGGACTCAAATGTACAACAGAAAATTAATATTAGCAAACACTTCAATTACGCACTTCACCATTTCCTGAAAACTCTCATTTGGCTGTACATTTATTCGTTCATTTGACAGGCTGTAAAAAGCAAGAAGCAAACAAACTGGCAAAGATGTTTTTCAATGAGCAGTTATTTAATCCTAAAAGTGAAGCATGCCCCATGGAGTGTAAATGGTGAAACACAAATAGCCAAAAGATTTGACTTGATTTATATTGTTACCAAGCAAATGCCTTCGAAGACTGAAAGCCAAAAGGGTTCACTTTACATGACTACTTGTGCATTCTATAGGTTCTAAACATTCTATGGATCCAGGAGCCTTATAGACATTATCCAAGACAATTTTCATCATTCATATTTTACATGCATCTCTTTAATACAGTTGGCCATTCTTCAGGTTAAGTACCCTGAGTAATGCAAACAGGTGCCAGCAGAGCTGCTGGGATTTGAACCCTCAACCAACCAATCCCAAACTCAATTCCATAACCACTGCTTGCTTCTTCTAAGCAAATAATCAAAAAAACAAAATTAAAAAACCACAAGACTTGGTGTACCTAAAAGTGTTAGGCTCAAGAATTAATTTAAGGTCTTAAGCATTTTGTCATGGAAAATGTGCCCCATTCTGAGCACCAGTTGGGAAAAGGTTATGTAAACTATAGAAAGTAATCCCACTTTAAACTGACCCTCCTTTTGCAGTCGATCGAAGTGTCACAAAATGGATCATTAAGCCGATCTGAAAATAAAATGTTATTGCACAACAGAAAGACAACAGTAAGAAGCTGAGCACAGATCCCTGCCGTTTCCCACTTTCATTCCTTCCCAGTTTAGCCCGTCTATTTCCGACCGCGTTCATCCCACACACGTTCCAGGAGTGCGAGATTCAGAGGGCTGTATCAGCTAAGGCTGCGTTCTGGCCTGCTATGAACACCTGCTCATTCCGTACAGCACTTCCCCATTACGACACATGATGGATTTGTTAGTTTACGGTTTTATATCATGCATTCTGGAACAGATGTGTACGCTTTGGATACCTATCACACAGCTGTCACCTGGCATGAATCATTCAGAAGGCTGTGTTAATGTAGCGTCTTCTGATATTGCGCCATAGTGTAGCTCGTCTCATTTCAGATCACTGCTCTAGTCAGCTCCTCTAATTACCCCTGAACTGCCTGTATTTCTGTACTAAATTACACCTGAACCTATTGTACCTTTGTGCTAAATTGCTACTAAACACCATACTAAGCTACCCCTGAATTGACTGTATAGCTTCTCCTCTAGAAAGCAAAAATCAGTTTCACTCATCTCAAACAGCAAGAGATAGGAAAGAAACAGTGATAGGAAAGAAAAGTTAGAGACAGAGAGCGAGATGAGAACCAAGCAGGAAGGAGAGACAGTAAGCAAGAGAGAGTAACATCACTGACACCGACTAATGCAAAGCAGCTTCAGGGCAGCATAATAGCAGCAAATATGATTGAAATCAACCAAATTATAACACACCACAAGCAAAATGACATCAGTCACTCGGACACAGAAAGCAACCTGGCAGGCTATCTGGCCCTAGAAAGAGAATGGCAGACTGACCATGGTGAAAAACTATAAACACAGGAAAATATTGACAAAAGTATAGACAGACTGAGCAAAACCCGGTCAAAGACTGGTAGACACTGGCAGACATGTTTGCCCAGAAAGGACAAGCTGTGCTCTGTCATTTTCAAGAGGTGGAGACAGAGTTGCACTTTCTGATCATTTGTGATACAGATATGCAAGGGCACATCACTTCCACCAAATAAAAGGAAATGTGCCCTGAATAAGAACCTCAAAGAGATTGAGAAGCTGCCATTCATGTTGGGAAAGAAGACTACATGGCGTTGGCAGGACAGTATGTTGCCACTTACCACAACTAATAAAAGAAACAAAATAAAGACTCATTTAGTTTATGGTCCATGGTTATTTTAACGATTCATTATTTTTAATATATTAGTTTAGCTGAACTGTATTATTTTCTTATTCCATTTGTTGTTTAGGAACACATTAAGTGTATACTTGTCATGCCAATAAAGCCAACTGATAATGGAAAATGAAATGAGAGCGAGTGAGCAAGCAAGAAAGAGACAGTTAGCAGGAAAGAGGGTGATAACATCTTGAACACTGAGCCTCCTCATGGCCGCCTCTGCAGCTTAATTTAGCTCTCATTTAATAGTGTGTGTGTTGGCTTATCAACCAACTTTGCCACTGTTTATTTCTGAATCGCCTGCGGAGAAAATCATCTCTGAATGAGCCAAATTCCACTATCTTAATGAGGCCGATGACAGGCTTGTGGAGCAAAGGGAGAGCGCTAAAACATCGCAGAGTGAGTCTGCTACAGGTGCCGGCGATTCCACAATGGCCCGAGTCAGTATCACAGTGCAGTAAAGCATCAGGAATCTGCCATTTTCTTACTGTTCAGCTGCAAGTACAGAAAATACATTCTTCCCGCTGTTTCTGGGATAACCATGAGTTAGGCCATCCCTGAATTCAACAAGGAACTTCAGGCTTGATTATGCACTTGCCTAAACTTTGTTAAATGGGTAAGAGGTAAGGCATATAAAACAGGTGTAGTAGATGTTACACGTGTGACACTCATAACAGGTGTTTAACAGCTACAGTTGTTACAGGCATGGCATGTGTAAGAGGTGTGGCAGATGCTACAGTAGTGACAGATATATGTTTATATGTGTGGTAAGCCTGACAGGTGCTCCAAGTCATCAGCCCTGCAACAGAAGCAGGCATTTCAAATTCCAGAAAAGGAGGAACTCAACACGATCTTCTCACATGTGCCTTAAGCTTTGTACTTCAGTGTGATGCATACAGAGCTATGTACCTCGTGTTATGTACCTTACACCAGCGTTTCCCAACCCTGCTCCTGAAGGCACACCGTCCTGCATATCTTCTATCTATCCCTGCTCTACCTACCTGACTGAACTCATCAGTGGCACTTTTGATTAGCTGAGCACACCTGATTTAGTCAAGCAGGAAGGATACATAGAAGATATACAGGACAGTGTGCCTCCAGGAGCAGGGTTGGGAAACACGGCCTTACACCATGTACCTGGCTCTTTGTACCTAATGGCTGAGATATGTATTACAGTGAAAATCGCCAAAGCGACAGAACATATCGCACTGCAGCACAGCACAGCACATGAGGTCCCCTTACAAGGATGATTCTTAAGAAAAAGAGAGGGGAGTGTTATTCACTAAACAAAAAGGAGCCTCCAGCACCCCCAAAACACACAGGAGCAGGAGCTGTAAGGGGCATGACACAGGGACACACACAGGCGCGCGTGCGCACACACACACACACACACACACACACACACAGGCACACAGTAAAAGGCTAAAGCAGAAATGTAACCACAGTGCGCACACACATGCAAATGCATCAAAAATGACGGCTGTTCTAAATGACAGCTCTGTGATGTGGGTGTGGAGACAATGGGCCAAAATCATGATCGTCTTTAATCATTAATGTGCTGGTGGTCTGATGGATCAGCCGCCACTCACACAGTGACAGAGCATGGCCTGGGGCTGGTCATTCAGAGAGGACTGCTTCCTGTGACTGGGGGTTGGGGAGGGGTGGAAACCCCCCCCCCCCCCCCCCAAAACACATATCAACCTACAGAGGAAGAGCTTGACGGCCCCCATGACCATCAAATCACAGAGAAAACGGGTAATCACTCCCCCATCTTTCAGGGAAATCCCATGAACCTTGATGGACCACTAAGAAGAGATACTGAAGCTGAAACTGAGGATCAGCCATTGCTGAGAGCAGACATGGAGAGATGGAGGGAGGGAGAGGAGAAAAACAGGCGCTACAGAGAGAGGAGGGAGACGAGAAAGACCAGGAGAGGGGTGGGACGAAAGAATGAGAGGAGAGGAAGGAGATGGGCAAAAACAGGGAGAGGAGCAACAGAGGAGAAGGAGAGAAAAACAGAGAGAGGGAGAGAGAACGTTACGCACTAAGCATCACTGGTAGTCAACGCTTACAATCAGAGGTTGAGGAAATGTAGCCAAACAGTGAAAACATTCAGTCAAAATATCATCCCCCACAAAGCTGAAGCAGCCATTAATGCCCTCTCATATGGATCTGTGTTTTACTACTGCCAATTTCAACACTAGCATACTTACTCTTGAACACACACACACAAACACACACCTGTTTAACACAAGCATGCTCCCTCTGTCTCTCTCTCTCACACACACACACACACACACACTCCACCAATCCATAAAAGCATAACTAAAGCAAACCTTGATAAAACTGATCAAACAGCAAAGGATTCTGGATCATTCCGTAACAGTGTGTGATCAAACCAGGAAATGCCTTCTTCTTTTACATCAGAGAGGGCGAAACAGAAGAGAGAGAGGGAGGGAGCGAGAGCAAGAGAGAGAGAGAGAGAGAGAGAGAGAGGGAGAGGGAGAGGGAGAGGGAGAGGGAGAGGGAGAGGGAGAGGGAGAGGGAGAGGGAGAGGGAGAGGGAGAGAGAGAGAGAGAGAGAGAGAGAGAGAGAGAGAGAGAGAGAGGGAGGGAGATAGAAAATACGCATGTGGGATACATTCTGGTTTCCATAGAAATAAATTATTTTCCCCAATCTGGGATCATCCTTTCTGACTAATCTGTTAACGCTTGTTCTTCTTTATTCTTTCATTCTGCTCTCTGTTCTACACTCAAGACACCAAATGGCTAAGAATCATCTGCTACAAACGTGGATTGTTGCTAATCTACCTGAGGCAGACTCCAAAATCTGTTGAATCCACAGAGAAATCTGCAGAGCAAGACACTTCTCTCCTCAGTGCTGCTAGGATAGGTGCTGACACGCAAACATTCCGACATGCACAAACACATACGTACACACATGCACTCATACATACAAACACAAACACATATGTGCACGCACACATGCATGCACGTGAACACATGCACGCACACACACCTATGTAAACACTTGTAGACATACAATACACACAGCAGCACATTACATAGAGACACTAACAATAAAAAACACACATCTACACGAACACAAGCACATAACCCCTACCACCACACACACACACACACACACACACACACACACACACAATCACAATCACACACACATAGGCTAAACAACGCAGGAGTTTCAGCTACGACACCACGGCTTCACTTTCATTCATTCACGACAACGACATTCACGAGAACGCGAACAACAACATCCACCTTGTATCAATGACGGCTTAACACCAGATCTATAAATACCAGAGTAAGGGCAACACAGCAAACTCAGTCTGTTTCCTTGGCTGCCATACTGACTGGCTCTGGATCAACAGGAGAGAGACCGCAGGATGCAGCTGCTGCGATATCAGTGCCCCTGTCCCCATCTGACAGCAACAGAGGCAACGCGCGAGGAGATGCGTCGCAGCGCGTACAGCGGCGTGTAGGGCATCGCACCCGGCGGAACCCGCCACGCGTCGCCAGCCCTGCGTCGGCCGCGGGGGGCTGGGGGCTCCGGTACTCACTCGGCCCTGGGCAGCGGTGTCAGGGTCCTGCTGTAGAGCCAGCCTAGAACCGGCAGGTCGTCGCCAGGGGATCCTGATCGAGGGGGTTCTCGCCGAGCTGCCGCCGGCCGGGACAGGGGCTTCTCGCGCTCCTCGAAATTAGAGGTGTCATCTTCAGCGCGGAGCGCGGGAACGAAGGGAGGGAGTGCTTCAGGAGAGAGAGACAGAGAGAGAGAGAGAGGGAGGGAGAGGGAGAGGGAGAGAGAGGGAGGGAGGGAGAGGGAGAGAGAGATGAGTGGTGAATGAGCATGGAGACAAACAGAGAGAGTGGGGAGGGTGAGAGAGAGAAGGTGCAATGAGATTGTAGTGCAGCAAACCGCGCTTTCCCTCTGACACACACAGAAATGTTCTCTTTCTCCGAAGCGCACACACACACAGAACCCCCTCTCCCTCTCTCTCCCTCTGCAGCAGATTCATCTAATCAGTGATACATTCAGCCTGAGTCACTGCCGGGCCTCACACCACACCACACCCCCCCCCACACCCCCCAACCGCACCCCCACCGTCTGTTAACCCCTCAGCACCCAGTCACTCCTCTCTGGTCACCATGTTCTGCCACTAAAAACCATTAGTCTTCCTCTCTATACCTAAATGAAAGCTTTCCAACCATGCCCTGAAGTCTTTTTACATTCTTTTTTAATAACTGCAAAAAGCAACAAATTAACTAAATGAGGAAAGCAAATGGAACACAGAGAGCAATATGCTTCTCTGCCAATGGCCCCCTCTCTCTCTGCCTGGCACAAGCGTGCAGCAAAGTAGCATCTGCAACAGTAGATGCCATGGGCTCATGAACCCCAGAGTGGGTGGAGCTACTATGTGCTGTCAATCACTGACCCCTGTTATTACTTAGATGACTTTGGCCTTCAAAACACTGATTGGTTCAAAGCTTCACTCTCCCTTCAATATTTCCAAGCATCAGCTGAAAACATGAATAAGAAAACAGACCCCAAGTGCCCGAGTCAAGTCACACCAGAGATTCCCAGCAATGCAGTATTTTCAGATCAATAGCTGTCTTTCAAACGCAAAATGTGAATGGATTGCTGGTCAGGACACAACAAACTCTGCCTCAGTTCACAAACACAGGCTTTTCTGAAATGAAATTATCAGCTATTTTAAATCCATTACCAAAATGAGACCATATTGTGAGCAGATCACATGCCATATGTAAACATCATACTAAAATGATTTTTTTCCCTTAGTACATTAAGCACAAGCAATCTCAGAAAGGAGGATGTTTGGATAGAAAAACAAAATTCATCTCCTTGTTACTGTCAGATAAAATCTATTTCACTCTCAGTAAGTACGCATAAAATCAGCATTAAACATCAGTGCTTTTACATGCCCCATGCTGCGTGTAATATCTATATTAAGCACTAATGCTTGCATAATTTTTCAGTTATAGACGAGACCATACAATTCCAGAGCCTGTTATGAGGTGACATTATTTTTGCTGCGGAGGGTTAACTGTATCATTGCTGGGTTGCCATGGTGACCAGGGTATATTTGGACTTCAGATCACATGTTTTAGGTCTGTATTCTTGCTCCCGACCCTTCAAAAAATTTCAGGAATGTTGAAAACTAATCGCAATTAACGGGCTTCGATCAAGGATCTTTTCGGGTTTTTTTGGTCTGCTCTGCTCTTTGAATCTGCCTTGCTAAAGCAGAGGGAAACATTTCCACTTCAACATCAAAGGGAAACAGTAAAACGAAGCACCTCACGGCTGCACTCTCCTGTGAGTCACACAACTGGACAACGCACCAACACCAGCGAGTGTGGTGGCCAGTGTTGCATCCCAATCCTCCCTACCCCCCCTCCATTGCATCAAAAACAACATGGTGGTACTAAAATCTTCCCCACCTTGAACACAGTATCTCCAATTTTTTCCATCTTATTTGAATGAACTGGTAAGGGAAGTTTTCTAATGTAATGCAAGACTATAGTATGTCTGTGCATGTGTGTTTGTGTGCATCTGCTTGTGACATACATTTTTATGTTTACTTGCATGTGTGTGCATGCATGGGTGCCTGTATATATATATGTGTGTGTGTGTGTGCGTGCGTGCGTGTGTATGTTTGTACGCTCAGGCAGTTGTTCACGAGTCAATAAGGAGTAATCTTCCTGTGTGCTCATGCTTTTGTGCCATGGTCTTCATTTGCCTCATTCAGACTTTTGCCATTTAATCTCAATCTGCTCAGCAATCTGGGACCGAAAGAGGAAGATCCACGCATTCAGTCCATTACAGACCATCTGGTCTATTTCTCTGATCAAATATAAATCTGACACTTGCAAAATGCATTAATCTTACCCCCATGTTTGGAACAGAAGTCAGAGCTTGCAACAGGAAAGAGGAGATTTGCGTCAGTAGCATGGGATGCATTCATAAGTATTGGCTTTTCTCTTCTGAACACATATTAGTGTTCAGAAGAGTTTACATATACAATCTTCTTGCCAGTTGCCTGCACACTCAGATATCTGTGAGTAACATTAGTTATGTGACTGTATTATTTTACATTGCACATATTAATGTGGTTTTTCTTATTCTGATGAATAAAATATTAATGGCATATTACACTTCTCTTATTCGAAGACCTCACATTTAAACCTTCTCTGTATTGTTGAAACGAGGTCCTGGAAATACCTTCAGGTGTTTTTAACATTTTTGTATATGTTTCCCTACCTGATTTGGGGCAGATGAGGGAGCTCACTTTTTACATGTTACCCACCAGGTAAAGTTGGATATTTACTGAGGAAATTCAGGTTAAGCACATGTAGTTTGCTCAAGGGTACAACAGCTGTCAATCCCCTGAGACACAGGCGATTCAGTGTGAAATGTTCATGCACTGAACACAGCTGAGCACCAGCTGCACCTGTCAATATCTTATCAATATCGTGAATGGGGTGAAATTTTTACATTTCATTCTCTCTGCTCACTGGGAAATGGCTGGTTCTCCACAGCACCCCAGGCTGCAGCTAGGGCCATTGTGGCCATTGATTTTCCTTGGAGAGATCCTGACTGCATTAATCAGAGCAACACAAGTCAAGTATCGCACTCAAGGGTATGGCAGCAGGGCACCACACAGTGGCTTCCATGCTCAAGTATCCATGTTTTCAAAACACTCACCATATCATACCCTCAATGGAGGGGGGGTTAATGGAAATAATGCTCAGCTGTGTTACACAGCAAATTCGCACTGTGGTGGTGAATGAGAAGGCTCAGAAACTGAGGCAGAGTTCAATTTCAGCTCTGCAAGTCTATTTACAGCAGCTAGGGTCTCTACCTTAAAAACAAAAAGTATTGAATGAGTTAATATTTCAAAAATTTCAAAAAATTCAAAAATGTAAGATTTAAAAAAAAAAAACTCCTGAAAGTTTGCCTGACCATCTGCTGGAAATGTACTCCGCATGCTGCCGCTGTTTAATTTCACACAGTCAGTGGGCGGGATAGAGATATACCCAACATACCAATCTGACTATTTGATTGTACAGGAGATGTTCACCATTTGCAGGGGATATGTTCCAGAGCTCCCTGCTAACTCTGCAAATACTTCATCATGCCAGCAGTAAAAACCCATATGTAAAGGGGATTTGCTCGCAACACAAAACAAACACGTTTTTGGTAGGAAACAAAGTTATAATGCTATGAGGCAAGCACAGGGCTAACCTTGTCTCAGGCTGCTCCAGTCCACACCGAGGAAGAAGGGGTGGCACTGGAGGTCCTCGAACCCGAGTCTGTCTCGCACCCCAGACAGCAAGCCCTGCAGCAGCTCCACAAAGCTCTGGCTCACCTCAGGCTCCTCTGGAAACTTCAGTGAGCTCTGAGAGATGGGGTTGTGTGGGGTCGGGGTGGAGAGGGACACAAGTCTCCCCATTAACAGTTAGTCAGCAATCTTTCCACTCTGTTTTGTTCCTGAGGCAGAAATCACATGGCTCAAAATCTGCTGCCAAATCCAGCCTCATCCGTGCCGGTTCTAACAAACAGTATGAGGGGCAGAATGAAGCAATTCACCCTCACAGCACACACAATCCCCTTCCATTTCTGACCCTCCAGTAAACGGAACAGGAATGGTTTGCAGAGCATTCCTTCAGAGATATTGGACCCATAACAGTTGCAGGTTCAATTGGGTATGTGGGTATGGAGTTTTTCACAGGACCTCCATGATGGGAGAGGAGGACTGGACTACAAACACCATGGCACTCAGACCGTACCCCCAGCCCCACTCACCTGGAAGGTCAGGGTGTCATGGATGGCCTCAGCGAAGGGGAGCTTCCTGTAGATCATTTGGTAGGCAAGGATCCCCAGGGACCACCAGTCACTCTCTGGGCCCAACAGCACCTGGGCTTCTCTTTTTAATGCTGTCAGAATCTCTGGGGCCAGGAGGTCCATAGTGCCAACCGGGAACTCTGAGGCAGGAACCTAATAACCGTCATCATCAGAACTCAATAACCAACTAATGATCACCACCATCATCACAACCCAATCAACTAATAACTACCACTACAATCACCAGAACCAAATGACCACCATCAGAACTTCATCATCGTCATCATCTTTCCCTTCATCTTCATAGTTAACCCCAGGAACTCAGGGGTTAAAAATGTAATAACTACCTCCATCATCCAAACATCATTAATCACAAACACCTTCAACACCTTTACATCACCACCATCACCGCAGTGAGCAACATCATAGTGATGATCTTAAGACCCACACTTATTACCATTGCTGATAAAACATCACATTAATTGTCATCATTTCTTCCTTTAGTCCACTGCCATCATCATCACCCTGTGCAACAGCAGCATACTCATCCGAGTCAAGATCTGTAACAGGCTCTCTCTGACTGACCAATCAACCTGTGATAGGCAGTTTGACCATGGTCTAATGGAGCAGTGACAGGCACTTTGACCATGGCATCCGGCCTTGCCCGGGTTCTGTCACTCATGTGCGCTGCATTGATTGGTTGGTTCTTTACCGATGTGTTTGTGTGCTTGGCTGCTGAACCGAAGTCTGCCAGCTTGATGTGCCCAGTGCGGTCAATTAGAATGTTTTCTGGTTTAATATCTCTGCCAGGGGAAGGGAGAGAAGAGTGCTGAAGAATCAAAGAAACTACACGCAATAGCATTGAAGACGTAAAGTACAAGTGATTAGTAATTCTCAGACTGTCTTTTTTCAGGGAATTATATATACGGGGGCCTAAAGTAAAGAGGTATACCAAGCCAAGAGAGACAGAAGACATTCAACAGTAGAGCTAGAGACAGGAGCGTTCACCTTTGGAGTGAGAGACCAGAGTGCTTACCTGTGGATCTAGAGACAGAAGCGCTCACCTGTGGATGTAGCCCAGCTGATGCACTGCGTGAATGGCTTGCACCAGCTCTGCCAGGTAAAACTGCGCCATTGGCTCATCAAACTGTTCCTCATACCTGTTCATCAAAGCCATCAGGTCCCCACCTGGGAGGTACTCCATCACCTGAAAACACACACAGAAATACACACACAGGACAGGTCACTGTACAGTCTATGGAGAAAACCACAGTAAAATGGTCCACTTACGAAGGTGAACAGCTTATTAGAATCAAATTATACCAGATAAACATTCTTACAGGAGCGCTCAGTGTTTAAACCATCATTTCTCTAAAGGCCTCCTTAACCTGCAGGTTCGAGTGCCCGGCTGAGTAACGGCAGTGTAAAGAGATTCGTTTTGGTTTTCATGACAACAGCTATCTGAAGGGGATGACAGCATACCTTCTTCCACTTTAAATGCAACTGGGAGAGCATTATAACCAGCACACAATGGGGACCTGTTTGAACTGCTCAGCAAAAGACTTTTAAGAGGCTGATACTGAGGTTGTGCCTGAAGTGCGGTTCCTAATCTACATTTACATGTTAATGCAAAATCCGCCTGCATTTGCATACTGGGACAGATCTGGAAAATGTAAACAAGTAATGTTAATAGAAGATGAATAGTTAATGATTTTTTCTGGGTCTGACGGTATTAATAGAACAAGGCAATGATCAAATCCATACGTATTCTTCCTGTACCTTGGCTCCTCTCAGATCAGTAACCAAAAATGAGCACCAGTGACAGATGACAGCCTCCACTTTGACTCTGCACATGAACACATTTACAAACCAGCCTAATTAAGGGAGACCCCTGCTACTATGAGTGAGGCAAAATGACCTAACAAGAAGGTTTTTTTTCAGAAGAACTAACAGGCTAAGATTCTGGCTTAATACAGAAATATTTCACATTTTATATTATGATGTATTATTTGCTTAAAAGTCAAGACCATTTTGGCTCTATGTATGAACGTGAGACACCTAGAATGTGTTTATGGTTTATACAATGAAAGAAAACCAGCCTCTTCAACAAAAACAGATGTGCTGTTATTGTACTACTTAGAATATGAAAGCTGCTCAGGTGCCTCCTATTTTTAAAAAAAACTATAATCTATAATCTACATTTATATATAATCTTTGATCTGTCAAATCAACCTGTCTGCATCGGGAACCGCTGTGCATGCATCCATTTACGTGCATGGCAATAGGGGCTGTTAGCAGTGTTCAGAATACAGAGTTGCTGGCAGGTTTGTAGTAAATGCAGGCTTTCACAACATGTGTATGCGCACAACAGCTGCAAATAAAAAGATCATGGATACAGAGGAGCTAAGGACTGAAGCTGAGCCAATGGGGATTACACAGTCACATTCCGGTGACGTTACCTAGCAACAAGGTATTGTCAGTCTTTTGCTCAAAACACTCAGGCTATAGATTCTCATAGCTGAATGCATCGCATACAAGGCGGGCAGCGAGAAATGCTTTTAAAAAATTGATGAACACACCATTTTCAGCATTTTCCCTCAGAAAAGAATCCTGCAACAGCACAAAGAAAACTGCTTTAACAGTCATTGCACTGACAACATTATCAACATAACCTGTCAGCAGGAAAAATCTGAACTGATAACCATGAGAGAAAAATTATTTTTGCTCGTTAGGGGATCAGTTGCCATCCAACAGAACTGATGAGTGAAACCATGCAGAATTACCAGTTCAATCATGACAATTTTTCATAAGGAAGACAAGCATGTTCTTTCCATGTATATGGTTTCTGTGGTACAGCTCAGCTTCTCACAGCATCTGACATGAAAAGTGATCAGAGATATGAGCTGTATGTGTATATCAATTAGGCATTCAAGCACCTCTGAAGTCAGAGGTCAGCTAAATCAACTGCCCAATGGATGTGTCATTGGCAGCTGTTGAACTGGGAAGAAATTCAACAACAAGATACAAATCCATAATGAATGAGGGTGTGAAAGCAGTGGCCAAGCTAACAGAAGCAAGGAAAATTAAAAACTTTGTTATCAGCATTAATCTGTGCATGCCTGTATCCATATTTGTAGTTAGTGGCCCAGATGGTCTCAAGAAGAAGGCGAGAGGGCCAGGTACATACACAGGTGACCTTTGTTCTTCCTGATGAGATATTCTTCAGGATATTCTGTGAGCAATGAAATCCGAATACTGAACCAATAAAAGACCTGTGCGAAAATAGGAAACTGGTCCAGAAACAAAATAAACATTTAAAGTAATTTAATTATGAAAGAAGTAAATGACGAACGTGTATTTAATTAATGTGATAAAGTTGTATATTATGTCAAATAAATATAAGTTCCTTATACAGAGAGGGGAGCTATTAACAGGCACCCCTGCAGTGCACAAATATTCAAAATTGCAAAGAGCAAATCCATGAACACCAAGAGGCTCCTGTACTTCCACCTGCACAGGTAAGGTCATTATTGAGATGGCAGCCAGACAGGAGACTCTGACATCAAGGGCAGAAGCGGCAAAATGTGAGCGCTGACCACTAGTGGGCAGATGCTGATTAAGGACAGGATGAAATCCTAATGTGTTACTGCCACCGATCCTGTTGGGCAGAAAAGCCTACTACTGTTGGATAAAGAAAGGCAAAGCAATTAAATTGGAAGAGGCACAGCAAGATTCAGCCTCCTGCCATTAAAAAAGTAGACAGTAAAACACTTAACTGTGAGATGTTAAACAACACAGCTGATTTTCACCTGGCCATTAGTCACCTGCAACAGAAGCATCCATTCTGGAGAATGTGAGATCTTTACAACAGAAGTAAGTGGAAAAGGTAAGTAAGCAAGGAAAAAAAAAACATTTCTCCTCCTCTCTTCCATCATCCAGCAATAACCACAAGGGCCTATATCCATACTGGTTGTATTCAATTATGAGAAAAAGACTGCAGCGCCCTCTTCTGGAGTGAAGGGGTAAAGGTTTATGTCATGGGCTATGGGAGCTTTCGTGAGTGTGGAATTGACGCTTTCTTGCTTTACCTAAGCAGAAGAAGGTTAATGCGACTGACAGCAGGAATAGCACCTCCTTCTGAATTAAAAGAACCAGCAGAGGAGGAAAGGGTCAGATCTGTGAGTTGATGAACACACACATGTAGTCTCTCACAGTTTCATAAACATACCATGAATTTCTTTCCCAAGCAGAGTGAATCTTAGCATCATATTTAAATTACACTCAGTCACTTGGTTTTATGTAGAGCAATTTACAAAACAAAGGAATGTAAGTGCATGTGTAAGGCCAAATGAACATTAAAAACAAAATAATATCAAGAGAAGATCTTACAAGCTACAAAAGCTAATCCCATACTGAAGGAAGACTACGTGTTAAAATAACAAAACCCTGAACAATTGCCGTCAAATGATAATACTCTACAGTACAATACAAAAAATGTCAAGATTTCCAGGCTATGACTAGGTAGCGGGTCCAAATAGTCTATAGAGCAGTCTACCGCTGACGGCCAAGCTCATACTACAACAATAGGGCCACAGCAGACAGAGCATGCCACTTGGATGCCTGACTCTGCCTGATCATTTTCATATGGAATTATGGGGTTTCAATGTTTCTAGAGGGAGATGCTGATACAGTAAAAGACCTAGTGGGCCTTTTTCCCAAGGACACCGAACAAAAGCCTCCAGCAATCAGAAGATACAATATTCAGGGTGCGCTTCTAGGCAAGCCGCTTGTGGAGAGCGGACACTGTGACTCCCCATCACCTTTGCATTTTAAAAGGTGAGCTTGATCAGACCTTTCCCTCAACTTCACAGGATAAGGCTGACCAGACAATGGCACTCATTCAAAGCAACAATCTTCAATGCAGCGAGTCTGAGAGAGAATCTCACCAGGTAAAGGTTGTCTTTGTCCTGGAAGGCGTGCTGTAGCTGAGGGATCCAGGGGCTGGAACTCAGAGCCAGAATCGCTCGCTCCTCCTCAAAACACACCACCTGGGATTGGAGGGGAGAGGAGACTGTTCTACCAAGCCCGAAAAACATTGATGTTCAGTCCCATTGCACAACTCCCACTGACAATCTGGGAGAGCGTGGACAAGCACGTGCCTTCCTCCTCCCTGCTTCTTTTTGGTCCACAAGCTAAGCTAGCACAGAGATGAGTCGGAGGAAGACGTTTCGTATGCAGCGCTGGCATGTGAACCACAGGCGCCTGATCGACCAGCAGGGGTCGCTGTTGCTTATGGGGCCGAAGCCAATGTGTTCCGCCTGTGAGCTCCCGGTTATTGTCGGCTAGTGACACTCAGTCTAAACTCAGAACGAGTGCTTTTACTGACTGAGCCACTCGGGAGCCCCTACTGAGCAAATGTTTGACCTCCTGCATTCAATGCCAAGCATGCAATGTTCAAGAACAACAAACACAACGTATAATTGACAAAGAGGCAGGTTAAAACAGGCACACAGGTGTTGCTATTAAAGGAATTAATCATGCTTGAAAAGGATGCAACACTATGGAAAACTCAATATACCTCTATTATTAATATTATTGCTATTCTAATTACTTTCCATTATTTCCTTACAGTGAGTGATACAGTAAATACACTGGCGCTCACGTGCTGTGCTGTGCGGAGGTGGGTTTTGGCCATGACCTTCAGAGCATACACTGCTCCTGTGGCCTTCTCTCTCACCACATGCACCTCAGCATAGCGGCCACACCCCACCATGCCCCGCATCTCAAAGTCCTGCAGGCCAGGCTGGAGGTCCTGCAGCTCCAACACCATCTCAGAGACTGAAACACACACACAACAACACAATGACAACAGCAACACACATGCACAACTTACATTAACACAAACACACATGTATATATTTTATATATATATATATATATATATATATATATATATATATATATATATATATATATTTATATGCATGAACAGAGGCAGACCCACATACACACAGAGGCAGCCATATATTTTACACATTCAGAAAGAGTCCATTCAAGAGGTGTTAAGTATTCATGAATGCACACTTCCTTTGCCTGCAAGACTGTGTCCACAAGGCCTTATTATTTTGCTCTCTTTTTTACACTGCAGAGGGCCATTTCACTCATGCCTATCAAGAAACAAAAAGGCCAGTGAATCATTACACCCTAGATAATAAAGGGAGAGTAAATTGGGTAGGCTGAAAGATATACATGCTTGAGGACACTTCCACTGACCCACTCACAGATCACAGGAGAACAAGAGCAATGAGATGGGGAGAGGCTTACACTCGTTGACAAAGTCAGACACATGCTGGATCTTCATGAGGTCTGGAGAGCTGCACACCTGGTGCAGCATCAGCAGGGCATCCAACAGGCCCTCCCTCATCACACTGCCCCCTGTTTGGGAAGACTGGACACCGCACTTCCCCTGGAAGAGAAGGAGAAGGACAGAGTGAAACGCACAGATATACATATCACTCAGTCAAGGCTAAATAGCAAGAATCAAATGTTGTGAGACACGGGTGGTCATAGTGGACAGACATGCCACTCTTTCTTTTAAAGTGATGAGGCTGCTTAGATTTATTGTATGGTTCAATAATGCAGGTTCCCCAATCAGGCTATTGGAAGGACACCTTTGAATGAACAATTAACTGAATGCTGTACCTTATCTGGTAATTCTGTATCTTCACAGGAGACGGCTAAATCTACCAACCACAGGACTGTCCATTCTAAACTAAGGGGGCAATTCACTCTAAGACCATCAAATGTCATCATTGTCTTTAGTGAATTCAAAAAGCCTCAGTTTCTACATACATACACAGACAGATTTTAATTTTCAAGCAGAAAAAAATATGAATCTTTGGTATTTAATTCAGGATGACTTTTGTAGTTTGGGTTTTGCACTTAAACGAAACAGCTCACTAAGTTTCTTTTGAGTTTTATTGTGGCCTTACATGGCAAGCTCACCTACATTCATTCAACAATAAGCAGCCCTCCTGAAAGCATGCTCTGAATTTTCGTTGTCTACTCTAACGTCTTGGTTGTCTTTTTAAATTTTAATAAAAGACACCGCCTGCTCATTAAACGTCTTTTTACCAATAAACATTGTTGCCACTTCGAAATCGTTAAATACATTTCCCCAGTACATAAATAAATAATAATACATAAATAAAAGTACATAATAAATAAATGTAAATGTAAATGTACATAAACCAACTGGTTTGTTTACCTGTAAGAACTGATTGAGACGCGAGCATCGGCTAGTGATCGAATCCCTCACGGCCAGATCCTGAATGCTGCTTTGACTCTTGTACTTCAACTTTACCATGGCGCCGGAGGGTGACCTACTAAACCAACAAGAAGACAGTAGTCGTCGGCGTCGATAAAAGAAATACTTAATTTGGATGTTTAGAAAGGACACTGAATTCTATGCAGGCCTCCTCAAGCCTTTCTCTTTTGTGAGGAAAGTATCGTCGACTGTAGACCACTCAATATTTGGAACTCAATATTATTTACTCTTGAGAAACATTTCAGTTAAAATACTTTGAACTATAGCGATAATCTCCTGTAGCACTGTCTATATTACACAGATGGCCGTATAGTTTGCTTTAAGACAGACTAATCGTTTTTAGGTGTCGGACCATGGCATAACATTAAGTTAAAAGTAAAGACTACGTGTACACTCAATCATTTACCTTTCTTAACTTTTCAAGCAACTAGTTTGTTTTAATTTCAAAGGGGATAACTGTAGCAAAACAAAACTAAACTACGCGGACCATACAAAACATCATTCACTCTCTAGCATCAACCCTACCCTGCGCAATGCGCGTTCAGATTTTAGCAATGTCTCACCATGTAACGTCATCACGTTACGTTCAACGCCAGTAAAAATTAATTGTCGCATGAAATTAAGTTATGCGTAATATGTTACCCATAGTACCTCATTAGCTGGTATACCTATGCAATAAATATGGGCAACAAAATAATTTCCATTTTCAGTCCATTCTGAACACGATCATAATTTTCACTAGTTAGGCTATGGTTTTTATTGCATCATCATGCCTGACAAAATATATTGATTGAAATATTGATTGAATTGCCTGCAGTTACAAACCAGGATCATTCTTTGTTAATTTTTCTAATTAGGCTATATACAAGTATTTGACGCTGCTATTTGACGTGAAATTCGTCGGTAGGTCTATGTCCAATTGTGCGAAACTGCAATGAACCACCAGCCACGGGAAGCGATTGCTCAAATATGGTGACCTCTTCCCCGTTTGAGCAATTGGCCTATTGTTACTATCTGATCTTGTATGGATGTCACAGTATGCCCATAAAGGGACTGTGTCTGCGCTCTACATAATCGTCTATTTAATACGATCTTCAATATGGTGAGTGAGTTGGGATGAGTGGTGATGTTTAGTCAAGTGAATAACAAATTTAAGCAGTTGTCAATGATGCTAGTTAAATTCCCCATGAACAGTACATATGTGAATGATTATGAGCAGGATTTATTTATTTATTTATTTATAAGTGAATCAGCTAAAATTTAACCGTTCAGATAAAAATCACCTCCGGCGGCGTTGCCTCCGCACGTGGATAGTGGCGATTGCGAATGCTACTTTGCGGTCCATGGTGACACGGTAGTGTTTGAAGCAAGATCACACTATTTATAGGGAAAAAACACATTTTTCAGCGGGAATGCACCTGATTTGTGGGTTCACGCATATATTGGGCGATATATTAATAGGCCTGCCTTTAAGAAAATACAAACATACAACTCCACGATGAATATAGCAAAGACGATGTAAATATAACATATAAATAAATATAACATATAATATGTATTTATAATATTTATTAGTAGCCATTTTTTTGAAGATTGATGCATCTCCGGTCAATACATTTGTAGCCCACTTCCTCAAAACTACGTTAGCAACAAGCTGGCTGCAGCTAGGCGACAGTGACACAGCGACTTGGCGACATACAGCAACAAAGTCGCTGCCGGTGTGCGCACTGCGCGGAGTAGTTAAGTTAATGAGGTGCTGTCGGTGTCGACTTTGGCTGCTGAGGGAGGGATCAAATGATGGGCTGACCCAGCCACCGTCCAATCAGAATGCTGTGTGGGCTCTTATTTTTTCCGTGCACACGTTGCTGAAGGAGGCAGCGCCTGGTAGAAAATGTAACACTGTCTTAAGCACAAAGGGTAAACCGAACCACGATGTTTACATAGTAACAGCCAGGAAGCCAGAAGATATTTGAAAGCAGTATTGTGGAAATACTCTTACATCACATTATTAGATTTACGTTTAACTGCATTGAGAACTGACGTTTTTGTTTTTATTTTGGTAAAGCTTTTGTGTTGTGTTTGAGCACTGTCTGGGCTGTTTCTGATCTGAAGAGGCTGCATTGTATTATCTGCTTGTTTGACAGCATTATTCGGAGGGAGGCAGCACTTTCAGTAGTTTATGGCTCTGCACTGCAGAGACAGTAGAGTTTACACAGTGATTTGCTCACCACTGGCTCCAGGCCTGGACATCGCTGAGGAGGCGGAGGAGGGAGGGGCGCTGCAACAATGAACCGGGCAGGATGCGAGCCCCGCGAACGGCTGCGGAAGCCCAATTTCACCCCAGACCAGATCCGCGTTCTGCTCGAGTGCGTGGTGGCCCACGGGCCGCAGCTGTACGGGGAAAAGGTGAGCCCCGTCTCCGTCCGCAAGCGCATCTGGCAGGAGGTGACACGCGCCATCAATGAGATCAGCCACACGGAGCGCAGCGTCATCGAGGTGCAGCGGCGCTGGCAGGATGAACGCAGGCGAATTAAGCACCGAGCACAGCACCTGCGGAGGGCCCAGGCGGAGACCGGCGTGCCCATGGGCCAACTGACACCCCTGGAGGAGGCCGTGATGGCCACCTTCGACGAGGCTGCGGTCAAGGAACCAATTGGGGTGGGCACTGCAGGCATGTCCCCCGTGGAGCAGCCAGCTGTGTCCCAGCAGGACACACCTGTTTCTAGCCCTGCCTTCACCCCAACTCCAGCTACATTAGTCTGTGTGGAGGACATAAAGCAAGGTGAGCACCTCTCCCCCACCACAGCAGGGAAACACCCCTCTACAGCAGGGTCACACCCTTTTGCAGCACTTGTGGTCCAAATTGTTGTGCAATATATTCAACATTTTAAATTTCTTCTGATTTTTAACATTTAATTTGTTAATAATGGGCAGCATTTTTCTTTTTCTGATTAAGAGTCTCAGAGGCTAGCAATAAAATGTTTAAGTGAACATAAAGAAGTTTAAAATTGCAGATAATTTTAGCCATTATCCTTTTAATAGCATGTTTCATTAAAACTTTGGGCATCATATATAAAACATATATGACATGTTTTGTATACTTTCCTCTTTTATACAATTGGAATCACTAATTATACATTAGGACCGTCTCAACATGACAACCTCTGCAGCTGTATAGAGGCACTTAGCTGAGACAATTGCAGTCCTCTTGCACACAGCCAACAACTACTTTTTCTACTGCAAGTTCCACAGTGCACCACAGTGAAATGGGCACTGAATGGAGGATAGCTGCTAGTCCAATTATGTCATTGCAGCAATTTGCAGGTGCCTGAAGAATCGTAGGGTGCCTGATAATGGTGAGACAAGGAAACACTTGCAGAATGAAGCCATTTGTTCTGTCACTGTGGGTTCCCAGTCATTGTTGGTTAATGACACAGTTGGGATTGAATCCTGGCTATAGAGCTCACCCTGCACTCAAGACAAGCGCCTCACTCAGGAGCCCTTATAAGGTGGAACTTGGCGGAAAGCTGGAGCTGACATGGAACATACATAAAGTAATTTCATATATAGCTGCAGTGTGATAGCTCTCTGTTGACTTGTGATTATTTATAGTGTTGCCATTCCAAGTTCCACTTCCAATTCTTACCACATCCCAGCTTATTTTGCTCTTTGATAGACCTCTCTCCAGTGGAAGAATCTGCCAAAGTATTTTAAAGAAACATTAAATAATGTCCAGAGAAAATACCATTGTGGAGTGTAGTTTTGTCATTTGTCTCATGTTAAATATATACATGAAATAATAAACTGTTAGTAGAATCATATATTTAATGTATACAGTGATTATAGGATAAGTTAATTATTCTGCAGGGTTTGAGTAAAAGTGGAATATGTGTTTGATTTAGAGTTCCCACCCCATCCCACAGAGCCCAGTGAACCAGAGTGTCCAGCAGGGGGCGATGATGCCCCTCAGAAGTGGCGGTTCGAGTGGACTGCAGAGGACACATGTGTGGCGCCCCCACAGGCTGAGGCCCCCACTACAGCCCCCAGGGTGTCTCTATCTCCACCTGCCCCTGCTCTCATGGAGTCACCCCATGAGCCCCCATCCAATACCACGGCCCAGCAGCATTCAAAAAATAGCTCCCCCTGGAGGAGGAGGCTGAGACTACAGCAGCGACGGGCTGCAGACAGGCACTGGGCAGGCCTGACTGCTTGTCTACGCAATGTGGCATCTAGTTCAACCGGACTGCGCAGTGAGGTACGGGTTCTCTCTGCCAACATACTGGCCCTCCGCAGCGAGCTGGGTGCTCTGGTCGGTGCTGTGACTGCCGTTGCCTCTGCCCTGCAAGGTCGCCACAGTAACGAGCAGTCTTCTGCCACACAGCAAAACAGCCAGGGCCGGCATTTCTCCACACTCCTGAGCACTGTCGACCAGTCAGATGTGAGCACTTATCCTCAAGAGAGAGGACTGAAATCTGTGAACCATGCAGACGTCTCCAGTCAAGATGATGGTGTTTAACAAGTCAATGACTCAATGAATGAAAGATTTAGGTAAAGAGAGCATTAAGGACATGAATGGAGTACTCAGTCAATTAATGTTCACCCTGCGCTAAACAAGCCACAAATGTGTGCCTTTAGATTCATCTTGTTAATCATTCCTGCTGAGTGGAAACTCTTTGATAATGACTGTCAAACTTCATGTGAAGTACATTTAAAATGTACCTTGAAATAAACATACGCCTAAATATATAAATGGATACTGTCACCAAAAAGGAAGATAATATTTCAGAGTTCCCTAGGTATTGGATAAAGGTAAGAAATTGACTTCAGATACAAGGAAAACAGGCTTACCTTTTTTCATGTCATTTCGTAAGTTATTTGAGTAAGGTGTACAGCCATAACATTTGCCCTGAGATAACTGCAAAACTATGGAAGGATCATAGAGGGTTTGCAGTGTTCTCTTGTGTTTGGTGCCTGCACTCAAACAGTAGATGGAAACTGTGGACTCAGTAACAAACTGAAATGACAGTGGAAAAATAAATAAAATGAATAACACAAAAACATGAGTGTGATGTTATTTGTTAACTGGTGACATGATAGTCCTTGCCCACAGTGTTTAATCTTGTGCAACTTTCATTGGCATGCTGCTGTGAATAAAAGAAACCCCAAGGCTGCTGCTATTTCAGCTGTGTCTCTGCCAACAATGACCAGGCGCCCACAGCGGCAGAAAAAAATTGGCTTCGTTTCATTGGGTAGGCATGGGCAGGTCAGCACTGTACCCTTGTCATTCTGCTGTGGCACCCTCTAATGGTGTGTGAAGCACCTGCAAAGTTCCTCTGTGATGTCAGTGAGGGTATTCCCATCCTCCAATCGGTGTGCCCCATTGTGGTGCTGCATGGGGCTTGCAGTGTGAAAAACAGCTTGTGTAACTAAGGGGCACTCAGCTCACTTTAGCACTCCTGTGCAAGCATAGAGGGTACATGTACAGACATGCCAAGTGTATAATCTGCACAGGTGTGGCCATGTTGAACAATTATTCAATATGTTTAATATGTTTTACTCTAACATTTAGAATTGTGTTGTTTCAAAAAAAAGTTTAGTTTACATGTATCTAGTCCACATCTTTACAATGACCACATTGATCATTCAGCTACTTTACAGAGCTAGCTAGTTACATACCCTTGTGCCCAGTAAGTATTAGCTCACTAGGTGCATGTGTAAATAGTACAGGTTTTACTCCAATACTCCTACCAGTGACTAGAAATTTTTACAGTTATAGTCCCCTTTAAATCAAGTTTTGTTTTCTGCAGAGTAGTATGACATTTCCCAGGAGTAAATGGAAATATTCCATTCACTGGATTCTGTGGAACCCTGCCGATGTCATCTATTTGCCGAATAACAAACATGTACGTAAATAGATAGCTGTGATCATTTGAGAATACGTACAAGCTGCTGTGATTTGGAAGGAAATGTTGGCTGATACAGTTCTGAGAGTGACAGCAAGTCAGAGAGAGTGAAACTGAGAGTACAGCACTCGGACACCTCTTCACTTGGACTGCAGGTATGTGACACATGCGCTCAATTTCACGTTAAAGGTTTTCTTTACCTGATGTGTCACCTTGGACTCCACGAACAGCACAGTGTCAGGTTCTCAGTAAATGCACCTTAAGAGACACGTACTTTTTAAAGGTTTTAATCCAACTCAGAAGCATAGCATTGAGATATCTGTACATTTCCATTTCTGGAAATCTATTTCAATGAGTCATTTGTTTATCTTATTTTATGTCTGTGCTGAGAACTGGAGTATCTTGAAATAAAAGGGATTGTGACACATACTTTCCTTAATAAGCTCTGCTGCACTGGAGGCAAATGTGTGGAACTGATTTAATGCGAGACAGTGGGCTACTCGAAAGGTGGAGAGAATTCAGGTAGATGCGAAGATGGCCCTTTTATTTGTCACCACAGTGACACAGCAGCAGCAGCAGAGGGTGCTGTGTTTCCTTTCCACATTTGGCTCACACGTCTTAGGTGTGAAACAGACAAGCAAGAGCAACCTTTTATCAAATGCTTTTTTGATATGATAGTGTTGGGTGCTACTAACTGATCATTAATCTTCACTCAAATTAATGTAAATAAGGAAGAGAATAATCAAGAACACATTACTGATCCATCAAGATTCTCCATCCAGAGGGTACTATCTGTGAGACTCATTCTGTGAGATATCCTCCGCCTTCTCTGCTTCTCAGGAGCTTGCAGAGTTTGTACACAATGCACTAGAGACAGTAATACTGTAGCATAAGAGTTTTAAATTGAATGAGACTAAACTTATTACATTCACAAATAAAGATAATGACATCGCTGCAGTGTCTTCTAGCAGAATACTGCATTTGTCACAATGACACACTTTCTTACGCATAGTGCTTGCAAAAACTAATAATGTCCATCATGTTATAAAGAGCAAAATCTTTGTCAAGATCATTTCACAGAATTTTTACCAGACTGAGCACATAATGTGCAAAACATACTTCATCCTTCATCCCAATATGCTTTGAACAAGCTGGTGGGTGTATTACTAGTTCTTGAACATGCAGCATTAGTTGAAGATTTTGAACATTTTTAGATTGATATTTAGACATTTAAGGATGACAAACATCACTGACTTCTTTCTCTTATAAATGTTTCTCTTACATCTTTTGAAGAAGAGTCTTATTTGTTCTTCAGAGTGCTTCTTTCCCCAGGATAGCACCACAGTAGACATGTATTTTACCCAAGCTAATTCTACACATTGTAATCATTTTACAAACATAAAAAAATTCAAGATTCTCTTGACAGAGAACAAAACATATGATAGACAAAGGCAATGCAGATTTCATTTATATTTATACAACAGTACATACTTTCTCCTAATCAAACTTTGAGCAAACATAAGATTTTGAATGACTGACTGAGCAGTGGGGGAGGGGCCTAGAAAAGGTGTCCCCAAAGCAACAGCTCCTGGACAGGGAGCACACTTATCAGGACATTCCACCCTGTGATACAAGAGAAATTCCAGTAAGACTTGCAACTTGGAACATCAGGACTCTCCTAGATATCAGCCATGGAACAGACAGACCCCAGTGCAGAACAACACCCACAGCCAACTAAAGTGCTACATAGTAGATGTGGCAGCACTCAGTGAGATCAGAATATGAGAAGAAGGGTCACTAAATGAAGTTGAATCTAAGCTACATCTTCTTTTTAACAGGCTACACTTTGAGATCAAGTTTTTAAACACTTTCACTCTAGAATGATGGCCTGAGTGGTGATAGGGAGGTCAAAGATCCAAGTCTGTGTAAACGTGGGTCAGACAGGGCTATGTGATGGCTCCAGTGCTCTTTATCTTCCTGATATGTGTGACTACACTGTTCCAAGGAGAAACAGGCTGGTGACACCACAAGCTTCCAAATCAATAGCAACGTCTTCAGCATATGAGGACTGCAGAATACCACCAAACTAAGCTAATAAAAAAATCATCAAGCTGAAATACAGTATGCTTATAACTGTGCCCTGGTAGCTCACACTCCAGAGGGTCTGCAAACCACCCCCAGTCAAAGCATACAGAGGAATGAATCTAACAGTCAACACTCAGAAAACTAAAGTCATCCGTCACTGGCATTCTGGACCATCACACCATCCAACACCCTTGACAACAGAAGGCAAAGAATTATCTGCACCTCAAAGTAGCTATGAACTGCACCATGTACAAAGAGATTGAATAACTCAGAACAACTTTGTATTGATTTGCAGTGACCCTTCCCTCTAAGGGGACAAGTGGACCCAAACCATGCCAGCAAAATGCCCCCCACAGCATAACAGAGCCACCGGACCCCCAAACTGTAGGGGTCAAGCATTCAGGCCTGTACCGTTCTCTTGGTGTACACCACACATGCACTCGCCCATTTGTCAAGAATATGGTGAAGGATGATTCATCTGACCATATCACTTTTTTCCCACATCTCTGTAGACCAGTGCCTATGGTTTTTGCAACACTGAACTCTCAAATGTGCATTCATCTTTGTCATGAGGGGTTTATGCACTGCAACCCTACTATAATATCCCTCTCTATGTAATTGTCGACAGACTGTTCTTGCTGACACAGTCTGATCACGTTCTGCATTGACATTCTCAGTCACCTGAGGAAGAGTTGCTCTTTTGTTTTTCCTTACATATCGCACTAATGCACGAGCATCACGGTCATCGAATGTACGCTGTCGACCACAATTTCTGACCCTATTCTGACACTTTTTAGTGAGCTCCACCATGGCATGCATACGTGGAACTGGTCCTTGAATAGAGCATACACAATATTACATTACAGCAGTTGGCCACTTTTTAATGGTGTTATTTTTTTGTAGCTGCCTTGTAGTACAATAACAAATGTACCTTTGATTGTCTTTTGCCTCTTCTCCAAGGCCCATGATTGCTCCTCATCTAAACAGAACTCAAATCATGAAACACTTTGTTGTACATGCCCATTATTTCATTAGCCTTATAATTAACTTTATTGTTAATGTAGACGTTTAAGCTTGCAGACACTCTGGGAGGCATGAGCTGTAGCCCAGTTTTGAAACACTAATACTGTTCATTGCATTTACCTATTATGGTTTTGTTGAGTTGTACACTACCAGTTCATAATTCCAATAAAACAGTCATTTAGACAGATTTATGACATGCCTGAGTTGCAAATGAATGATATATGAGATTGCCTGTGTTTATAAGTGCTGGGATGCAACATTTAATATAAGAGCTAGACTGAAATTCATGTAGCCTACATGTACAGTTACCACCTGCGGGTTGTTTAAAAAACAAAGGTTGACTGGTCATTTCCAACGGGAATAGGATATGGGATAGGAAATACTATCTGCGACGAGGGTACGACGTCGCGGCAACGTTATTCATGGTACCAAATGATAACGTCTGCAAGTGACCAAGGGACGCTGTCACAGCAACGTAATCCACGGTACCATGAAATAACGTCTGCAACGTCTGCAATGTAGTACGTCAACGTTATCATCGGGAACAAATGGCAACATTCTCTTAAAAACGTTGCTGCGACGTCACATGAACGTCGCCAGAAGGTAATGTCGCGGTGACCAAATGAGCAGTTACTGGCGACGTTGCTGCAACGTTGTGTGTTAGCTGGGGATGATTTAAGGAGAAATCCGAAGTATTCGACTGTATCCGCTTGATCACCTGACACAATCGCTGTTGTACCGTTGTACCCGGTGTCTCCCTGGCTGAACTTAAAATTAGTTCGCACCATTCAGACTGAACCTGTAAAACCAGTATGGTGCCATTTTTGCTGCCTCGCCAACATTCCTTGCAATTGCCACAGATGGCACTGTCATGTGTCAGAGATTTCCCTCTTGACAAACTGTGCTACCATATTTATAGTAGGATTTTTGACAGGCAATGAACCCTCATCACTTTTAGCTTTTGTTTGCCCTAACTAATCCTGTTGTCCAAATTTGGCTTTGTCTCTTTTTTTTTTTTACTTTTTAGTTTATAAGTTTACTTTAGTATTTTTTTTTTTTGTCTTTTGAAGAGCTTTAATTAATAATACATTTTCCTACTGCTCCTTCACAAATTCCCGTAGTCGCTTTCTTAGGAGAAATATATCAGAATCTGATAGTTAAACCTCAAAATATTTTTTCACACCTTGTGTACACGATACGTTCATGACTTTAAATAGGAGTAGACCTATTACGAGGACGAAAGCAAATACATATATTTACCTTTCGTCTTGTTATGTATAATTTACAAATATTGTACAAATATTGGAAAGTAGCCTATGGTAGAGCGCCATTTGTTTTTCTTTCGCAAGTGTTTTCTTGAGAGAGTTATCAGGTCCCTCAGTAAAAACATTGGGCAGTTCTTACGGTTTGTGGACACCAGGAAGATAAGACCAATCAGCGACCAAAAATCGGGACAAAAACTCAGAGCACAGACGTTGCCACAGTGCTCTCCTGTGAAACCTTACCCATTTAAACGCGTAGAAAATCATCAAGAGAAAAGTAAACAAAGCAAACACTGAAGTTATACACTATTACTTTGTTATTATTAACAAAGGCTGTTCAAACCGACTATAAGTACGCCAAAACCTGTAGCTATATCTGCGAGTATAGTGTGATGGGAAATTGCCTTCCAGGGGATTGCGTAGCCTGCGCCCTTCTGAGCGCGTGTGCGCAGTTAACAAAGAAAGACGTGATGGGTAGGCTACGGAAAGAAAGATACTAACTGCCGCACTCGTGGTGGGAGGAACTCCCTCTGACAGACTCGCCCGGTTGTTCCTTTGAACCAGATTTGTCGAGTGCCACAGCTACCTGCTCTCCACATGCGTGCAGGCGCGTGTGGACAGGTGGGAAGATGTTTCTTTGAAGTTAGCAGGTGTCCTTTATATATGCAGGTAGGAAGCAGGGAGCCAAGGGAAGACAACACAATTGCGGCTTTCTCCAGTCTCCGGAAGCAAACGGGAGACCTGCTCTAGATTTGAAGGTATATTCCTACAAATAATTGTTATACGGCTAGATAGCTACATAATTCAGCTGTGATGTGTAACCACCTGTTGTTAACAATGTCGTAAGCAGCAAGACCGGTGAGTTTGCTGTTGTTTTTTGTTTTTAAGTTGTGTGACACGTTTGCTTACTGTGTTGAAGTTTGCGAGGTCGATGTCGCTTTGCCAATTAGTCAGTTTGCCAGCTAAGTTAATGATAAACTAGATGGTGAGCAAACAGCAGTTCGCTACTGAGTGAGGTACTAAAAGGTTTTTTTTTTTTTAACGTATTGCTTGGTACGTTGGCCATACAGATACATCATTATACTTTCACTCTGGCATGGCCAAAAGACGTTTAAGACATAGACTCTAGATATCCTATACATATACCAAGATTGTTAATTGAACGTGTTTCTTGACACCCTTTTCAGCATTGTTGGTTGGATCGACTGTCGACGTTTTGAAGCTCGACCTGTCCAAGAATTGCCCAAACGCTGTAATTTCTTTGTTGTAAAATGGGAGTTGAGTGAGAAATTTGAGTTGAACATAGAGTAGTCTAAACCAAATCTCATCGTGTGTGTGAGAGACAGAGTGACAGATGCGCCGATCCACAGCACGATTTACAGACAAATAATTTAAATAAAGCATTGTTTCATTCTGCGTCTGTCTCATCTTTCGCTGTGTTGAAAACTGATTCATACAGGACAATTGTTTATTTGCTTGTATCATGCCTACATGGCTGCTGTTGTTATTATAGTGCGATGCATTGGTGCTTCCTGCTCTTGTCACAATTTGAATAGAGAGCGTGCATGCTTTACAGTTTGTTTCCTGTTATTGTTCGGATAGAATGAGAGAGAATGCATTCAAAGTCACATGATTCGTGGCCACGGCGTATTTGGCAACAGTTGCTATCATTTTTTCATATGCTGGCAAACGCTAATGATCGACTTGTCTGACGGGGTAGCTGCTCTATATTTTCACCTCTTAAGTAGCTTCCAACAAAAAAAAAACGTGTTTTCGCCTTCATCTTTGCTCCTAAGATGAAGATAGAAATGTCAGTGCATCATGGCGTGTGCACCTATATGTTTAAGTGGTTAGTGGATCCTGTGTTGGTGAAGTGGTATCACACCATAACACAAGAAGCTGTGATCAGTCACGTCATCAGAGATATTAATTGGAGTGATGCTTAGAGCATTACACCTGTTAACCCCCTTGAGAGGTGGAAGTGGATGCAGCAGTTCAGCAGAAGTCAGCAGTTTGAAGTGCAGGTTTCCATCCAGTGTTACAGGTAGCAGAAAGGTTTATTGGCCTTGGGAACATCATCCTCACAGGGATAGGCTGCATAAAGTTATGAAATGTGCAAGGTTTAGAAACTTAGAAAGCTGATAGTCATTGCTGTCAATGACCAAACAAAAATGCATGAGATGATACTGATCAATAATAACCCTCAGTAGATGGATTATTGGTACTGTTTCCAGCATTGTCCATACATCTCCAGTGGAATGTGCCCAGGAGGGACTGTCCCTCTATGGGAAGGACATGTCTGTGTGTTTCAAGTCTACACACAGTGACTGTGTCTGCTCCAAATCATGAAGGTCCTGCCATCATATTAAAATCCGTCAGTCTAAACCAATGCCAGGTCTGTTTCTAACATCACTGACAAAGGCACTAATTGCAGCTGGTTGTCCTTGTCCTTGTATATGTGTGTGTGTGTGTGTGTGTGTGTGCATGCACAAGTGCAGTGTATGTGTGTGGTTGTGCATGTTTGTGTGCATATATAGTATACATGTATATGTGTGAGAATATGTGGTGTGTAATTGTATGTGTGAGAGCAGATTATGTAGTAGGTGTTTAAGTGTGTGTGTGTATATGTGTGTGTATGTGTATATATATATAGAGCTGTAGAGCTGACTGGCACGATATTGTCACGCAGGTCACCAACCTCACCCTCAGCCTTGTAACACTGCCACCACCAGACACAGAAGGTTGTTGAACTGATTTGACAGTTATGTCTTGTACATACAACTAGATTTTTGCTATGATTTAGCTTTTTCAAGTGACCTTGCAAGTTTGCGACAAATTACCCATGTTTCCATGCAAAAGTGAGCTTGTGAAATCTTGTAATGTGGGTCAGGTTTTAGTCACAGTGAACTTGCTTGCAATTTTCAAGAAGTATTCTGTGTACAGTTTACTGTAAATTCCTATTTGACTAAACAAAAAATAATGAGAAACCAACTGTATCCTTGAACTTAGTGAGTGCAGCCTCACTCCAGTCCCACTGTGTCTCTGAAACACCACTGTACTGGGGCAGCAGTGTGTTAGAGCAGTTTGGTTACAGGGCTTGCAATGAGAATGTTACAGGCTGTTTTCCCAGGTGGGCCACTGCTAGTGTACCACTGAGAAAGTTACTTAACCTTAATTGTGTCAGTATCTGTCCAGTTGAACAGTTGGGCAATATGTCCAGTGTGTGCTTTGCAAGTCACCTAACATAAAGCTCTCTGCTAAGCAAAGAAATGAGGTTATGTAATTTAATAATGATATAACAGAAGGGTCTACATAATAGCTGAGGTCTGTGTCACTGCATCCTTCAAAGTAAAATATCCCACCCCTGTTGCTCAGATTTCCATATAATCAATGAATTTATTTGTGAGCAGGAGAAATGCTGGCAGGTGTGTGGTGAACTTGCTTATGGACTGACACAAAAACAACAAAAAACACATCTGCAGTTTACAGTTCTGTCTAGTTTTTGCTGTATCGATTGGCCTGATTTTGGGCTGTAGGGAAGACCTGGCCAAGGCCAGACAAAGAGCAGCGTCCAGCCAGGCCTGACATAGAGGAGGCTGTTAATTATTGATCCATATGAGCATAACGGCAGCATTATAAGACGGTTTAACATAACAGAGCAGCAGTGTTTAGAGGATGGTAATTATCTGTCTCATTAACATAGTAGAACAGCAGCATTACAGGATGGTAATAATTTCCTAGTGTAACTTTGCATTGCAACAGTGTTACAGGCCAGTAATGAATTCCCGTGTTAACTAACAGAGCAGCAATGTTACATGACCGTAATGGTCTTTAATATTTACTGGAGAAGGAATTTCATAGTGAAACACATTAGAGTGGCCATTGTATGAGTTAACAGTAAAATAACTCTTTGATGGTATATGTGGACGTGTACTATAACTAGTATTTGTGTGTTAAATATCATTAGTAAGCTTTTTGCACAACAGTACGATGTATGTATATTGATGTTCACCTCCTAAGGCTAAGAGCAATAACCTCAATAACCACTTAAAGTCAGTTATTAGTCATGAGGGTTATGCTTAGATTAAGCTTTTATTCTACATAATGACATCATTGTCTGGTGCAGTGAAAGCTCCAGTCTCGGTGGGTGTGGACTGTATCAGTTCTCGCTCTCTCTCTCTCTCTCTTTCTTTCTCTCTCACTTCCTCTCTCTCTCTCCTCTCTTTCACTCACTTTCTCACTCAGTCTTTCTGTATTTGTTCTTTTCTTCCTCATAACTGGCCTAACCAGAGTGTCCCAACTGGGCTTTCAGGGGGAAAACCAACCCAACCGGCTTACTGTATGTGTGAACTAAAGCTGTGTGTGTGTGTGTGTGTGTGTGTGCGCGCGCACGCACGTGCATGCCTCTGGGTAGGATGTCTGTCAACAGGGAAACAGAATTCGAGACTTCCCCAACCCATTACGATAATCCTCAGTGGAGATTGTAGATTTCCTTGTTTGTGTTGTTGCCTGGTAGTTTATGGAGTCAGTGGATCCACTGTTCTGCGCTGCTCTTGTCTGTTTGATCAGAGGGAGATGTTTAGAAGGGAGTGGTGAGAGAGAGAGAGAGAGAGAGAGAGAGCACGAGGGGGAGGGGTTAAAATGCGGGAAAACTATGTGAGAAAGTAAAGAGCCCCAGAGCAGAGAGAGGTGTCAGAAATAGACGTGAGGCAGTGTCACCACAGCCAGCAGCGTGACAGCGACCCTACGTGCTGTGATCCACGCCCGTCCAGGGTGTCCGTGCAGCCAAGGCCAACACTGCCCTACTCCCCCAGCTCAGCAGTGCAGTGCTATTGATTTGGGAACTTGAAAACCATCATGGCCCTTTATGGGTAATTGTGCAAGCTGCCAGTGGTGATCTCAGTGCGTTATGTTATTTTCGTGGAATGTGTGTTACATTCAACACCCACAGTTTTCAGATGCAGTGTGGGTTACTGGGGTGTTTACTATTACAGAAATTGACAGCTGTGCTGCTGTTCTTTGCATGCTTTCATATTCTGCTCTAAAGCAGTGTTAGATCTGCAGAAGAGTGAGGTTCTGTCTTTGGTTCCCATGTAGCTTGGAGAGAGGGGCCAAACTTGATCCTTGGTGCTTTAATTCACTTTCAGACATGATCTCCAGAAAATTCAGACTCATTTGTTGTCCGCTAACTACACGCTGAGCAGAAATTTGCTGGTTAATATTGCAAAATGAGGATCTTGGTTAGCAGTCTTGCTGTGTGCTTTGGTGTTGACTTCCATTTTCCAGTCTGTCTGTATTTCCACCATATTCTGACCTGTACACCGTCCTAGAAATCTTGACATGCACAAGTCATAAGATTTCATTTTGTATTTACCAAGCAATCCAAAAAATGTCAATTATAAATATTGATCATATGAGTGCCAGACTTGGAAACTGGAATTATCTGAAGCTGCAAGGCCTTCAAACTGAATGTAGTGTCTACAGTGTAGGATGTGATGGTTGGACTTGGCCAGAGACTAGAGTAATAGCCTACAGGTTGCACACATGTGGTGCATTGCTTGCCTAAAATGAGCTAGGTGGGTTGATTGGGGGGGGGGGGGGGGATGGGGGGGGGGGGGGGAGAGAACATGTTTGTCGGCTGTCTTGGGCTTGGCCTATTTTATACACATTCACATTGAACTTTTACCAATAAATGCCCCCATGTTATCTGCAACACATTATCAAATAGTTCATTTGTTTGAGTGTGCATGCATGCATGCACAAGTGTGTACATGTATATGTTACCCACAAGCACTCTGGCTATAACTGGAGTAGCCACAAGCTTTGGTTTTAATGACCATAGGTAAGATTAGATAGATTAATGCTTATACAACCCCCCTCCTCATTCACTTCCTGAGTTTGGCGTATTATTTAGAATGGTTCATGTCTGAGTGAAACTGAATGTGTTTGCATATATAACACAGAATATTTTTAGGCGGGCGTATCAGTGTTGCAATGGCAGACGTTCACTTTCACACAAACTGAGGCTGCCTTTTCATCTTTTCTAATGGTCTGGGTCTGTTTTATTTGATTGACATCCCAGTAGCATTACATCACTGTCAGGATTGTCAAACACAGCTCCAAACCAGCCCAGCCACAGCCTCACTCAGGGTCAAACTGTCAAACAAGCCGGATGTGAAAGTACACCTCAGTGGAGGGGTATGCAGAACAGAGGTTTGTTTTGAATGTGACTTGCCTTTGGGGATCCCTGTGCTCAATGTGTACAGTAAAGGAGGTGGTGGTTACTCCCTGTGGTTGGAGCTCGGTGGTTTGAAGGCCTTGGGTCTTGTAATTAGCCGAATAGTATTTTATCAGAGGTTGTGTCTCCACCCTCGTCTCATGCCAGCAGCACTGGTCTTTACTGGCCGTACGAGGCTGTGTGTCTATATTTTACCTTTTCAGTGTGAAAGTAATATTCTGTGCTGTCTGTCTGCTCATCTCCCTGTCTCCCTTCCCTCGCTTTTCTCCAGGGTCTCAGTAAGGGGGATGGCAACGCAGGTGAAGACTGGGGAGGGTGGGAGAACAGGAGTTTCGGGAGGACGTCTGCATCTCAGCCCCCTGGCAGACTCCAGCAACACAAGCCCCATGGATGCCCCCCCTGGCGCCGAGCGACCCCCCCTCATTCTCTCCCCCGGACCCAGCAAGCCCTTATCAGGTCCCAAACCACGGCTCACTCCCAAACCCTTCTCTGTGGAGAGAAATACCACTATCCGTCCAGTTATAGTCCCCAAGCCATTCAGCAAGCCCGTCCCCAAACCCACACAGGCCACCTCCTACATCCCAGAACCTCTTAGCAACCTTAAAACAGACCCACCAAGCTCCCCTAAGACAGATCTACCAAGCACCCCTAAAACAGATCTACCAAGCACCCCTAAAGGTCTACTAAACACACCTAAAACAGATCCACCAAGCACCTCCAAAGCAGACACGGTCAGCACCCTGAAACAGGATCAGAGTAGCACTCTTAAACCAGATCAGCTAGAAACTCCTAAAGCAGACCTGACCAGCACCCCCAAATCAGACCAGCCCAGTGACCCCAAAACAGATCTGATCTGCACCCCTAAATCAGACCGTACCAACAGTCCTGAACCAGACCCACCCATCACCCTCAAACAAGACTTGGAAGGGACCCAAAAGCCTGATCAGCCCGGCACCCCTAAACAGGACCTGATTAGCAATTCTAAACCAGTGGAGCAGCCCAGCATCCCTGTATCGGACCCAGTCAGCACCCCCAGATCTGATGCCACACCTGTGAAACCAGACTGCGAGCCTAGCTTGGGGCCTTCCATCCAGCCCCACAGACACAGCCTGGGGAAAATCGGGGGGGATGAGCCATCTGTGGGACTTGGTGCAGGGGAGGGAGAAAAACAGGAGCGGGCTTCTGAGACAATGGCCTCACCCCAACCTGTCTCCATTGCCACGCCCCTGTCTACCTCCACGGCCAAGACCCAGCCAGTCCCTGTGGCCAAGACCCAGCCCATCTCAGAGGGTCTCACTCCGGTCTCCACCCAGGACCCAGACTCTTCAAGCCCTACTGCCAAACCCCGCTGGACAGGAAGGCGACCCCTGTCTGCAGATCTCACTTCCAAGTTTCAGTCTGTTGCCCTACAAGTCCCCCGCAGGTCGGGGCTGGGGGAAAGCGCGGGGGGCACCCCGCAGAGAGGAGGGAAGCAGTCTGCTGGGTCAGCCGAGAGGACAGAGAACAAAAGAAGGGTGGAGGTGCCAGCCCGCAAATGTCAGCCTACACCTGCAGTGATGGAGGGAGGGGGACAGAAGGAGGAGAAAGAGAATGAAGATGAAGAGAGTGGTGGCAGTATAAAAAGGCGCATCAGTCGTCTGTTTGAGTCCTCTTCTGCCTCTCCTGGGGGCTGTGCCCCAGCCCCAGGGGCGGACCCTCATTCGTCAGCACAGCCAGTCACAGAAAAGCCAGTGGGCGTCAAACAGAGGATCAAGCTGTTGACAGCAGACACCCCCCCTTCTCAGCCTACATCTCAGAGGATAGCCTTCAAGCCCCGCCCCTTATCCCAGGACCTCACTAAGTGGTAAGAATGAGGCACAAGATCCCACTGTCTGTTCTAGTCTCTGTCTCTGTATTCCTTTTCCACTCCTTGGCTCTCTTTTGCTCTGCTTATTTTGCGTATCACAGTGTAGGGTCTGAGGATGTATTGTGCTCTGGCATTTGGTCATGACCCCTGTTGACGTGACATGAGACTTCTGAGGAACCAAAGGCTATAACTTCACTTTTGAGTTAAATTATATATATATTTGTTGTAGTACAATTTAAATTTTCAGGACTCATGACCTTTAATGAGACCTTTGTATATTTTGGTGTTTTAGTTTTGAAGTGATAAGGCCACCAGCTTGTTTACCCAGCATTCCTAGTGGTTTGGAGAGAGAGGGAACAAGAGGTGACCCAGATAATAGCAGCGAGGATCATGGGAAGGTGAGTTTAAAAACATAAACTAAACTAGTAACTAAAACTGCACTAACAGCATATAGAAAAAACTAACACACTCTTCAGAGAACACAGAACAGAACACACATTGGTCTTTGTTTTTTTTTTTCTTCTTCAAGCTGGAAGACTCCACTTCAGGTGTCTGTGAGCAAACCAAGGCTGGCAGAGAGAATAGGCAAGGGGTTCTCCAGGCTCCTTCTGACCAGTTGGATGAAAGGTTGGACTGCAAGGCCCAGGAAGTCCCTTCTGATGGAATGTTGGAGCCTGACCAGGAAGTCCAGTTTGGGAACATGGTTGAGACGTCCAGCAAGGGGAGACAAGATGAGGGTGGATCAGAGGGCGTATGCATGACGAGCCCATCTCCCAGGCAAAAGGCCTGCCCAGAGGGAGTGGGGCATGTGTTGAAGATGGTGGGGGTAGTGGAGGAGAGCAGGGCACTGAGTGAATGCCTTTCTGTTACTCCACAAGAGGACAGAGCCACAACTCTCCATGGCTCCCCACATCCTGCTGTAGATTCTGAGGATGAGAGACTGAAACTCACAATAGGACAGGGTGACACTCCCGGGGCCACACGAGCTGACACAGCTCCCCTGGAGAAACAAGATCTAGGCTGTCTGAAGGTGGGGGCTCTGCAGAGGTTGAGACCTGATGAGGAGACAGTGGGGGTGGAGAATCAGGGACAAACGGAAATGAAGGAGGAGGGAGAGAGCTTCAGGCAAGCTCAGCTTGAGTCGGAAGCAGAGAGACAGAGAGAGATGGAGAGAGAAAGGGCAGAGAGAGAAAGAGTTGAGAAGGAGAGAGAGATGAAGGAGAAAGAAAGGGTGGAGAAAGAAAGAGCAGAGAGAGAAAAGGTAGAGAAAGAAAAAGAGATGGAGAGAGAAAGGATGGAAAGGGAGAGAGTGGAGAGGGAAAGGGCAGAGAAGGAACGACTAGCAAGGGAGAAGGAGATTGAAGAAGAAAGGAAGAGAGAAAAGATTGAGAGGGAGAGAGTGGAGAGGGAGAGAGAGATGGAGAGAGAAAGGATGGAGAAGGAGAGAGAGATGGAAAGAGAAAGGGAAAGGGCAGAGAAGGAACGACTAGTAAGGGAGAAGGAGATTGAAGAAGAAAGGGAGAGAGAAAAGATTGAGAGGGAGAGGGTGGAGAGGGAGAGAGAGATGGAGAGAGAAAGGATGGAGAAGGAGAGAGAGGTGGAGAGAGAAAGGGAAAGGGCAGAGAGGGAACGACTAGAAAGGGAGAGGGAGATGGAAGCAGAAAGGGAGCGGGAAAAGATGGAGAGGGAGGGAGAGATGGAGAGAGAAAGCATGGCAAAGGATACAGAGGTGGAGGTAGAAGAAGAAAGAGCACAGAGGGAGAGACAGGGAGGAAGACAAACTGAGGTGGAGAAAGAGCAGCAGATGGAGTTGGAGAGAAAGAATGAGGTGGGGAGTGAGAGAGAGGATCCGAAGGATCTGCTTCCATCCACGCTCCCAAAACCTGACCCCCAGGGGGAAGATGGAAAGGGCACGGAGCACGAGGAGGTTAAATTTGATGATTTCTCTGTGAAGCCTGGAACATGGGGACGGTGGGGGAAAGTGTCATGGTCGCAGGGGACTTCTGCAGCAGAGTCTGGCAGCTCCCTGAGTCCAGACACCCCAGGCAGTGAGGGCAAAAAGGAGGAGGGTAAGACAGAGGTGGAAGAGACCGAGGAGAGGAGAGAGGAGGCAGTGGAGACTCCTGGTGGTGGCTGCTTGCCATGTGGGGGCCAGGATTCTGAGCAGACCCAGGTCAGCGATCCCAGCAGTGCCCAGCTGAAACTGACCCCCCCATCAGAGGCAGCCCAAGGTGAGACACCCTCTGAGCCCAGCCTGAGACAGGAAGAGGGACCGAGTGAACCATCGCGGAGCCCTGCCCAAGATGACCCCCAGCAGCAGAACTTGGAGTCTGGAGAGGGAGGATTCACCATTCAGACAGAGGTGAGATGAAGTATTGGGGTGAAGCATGCAAGTGGATGTATGTTGTGCACACCGTGTGCGTATGTGTGTGCATGTGTGTGTTTATGTGTACGGTGTGTGTGTGTGTGCTCCTGTGTGTGTGACAGGGAGGAGTAGGAATGCCCTTTCTCCTTGCTGAAGGAGTGTTGTGTGCTGATCAGGAGCTAAGCATGAGTAATGAGTCAGGCATGCACACACCCTGTCACCTCCACCTGCCCCCATTCTTTTTCAAGTTTCGATACAGAGTGACTCGCTGCTTTCAGCACACATACTGAGGCACATTCAGGTCTATGATATACAGTAAACACAGTGGACAGAAGGCTGTGTAAACATGTTAGTGATTGCAGAAATATTATGTTTCTGAAATGCAATACCAGCAACAGAAAGGGGCTGACTGAAGTAATAGAAAACCGTGCAGTGTGAATAAGCGACAGTTCATGTAATGCGTGACAGCTTTCTTTCAGTGTAAATTGGGAAGTTGACAGTTGCTTCTTCAGGGCAGTGTTCATCTGTTGGCTATATAGGCAATGTTTGACCTGTTTTTTTTAAACTCTGTAATGAGCCCCACAGTCATATCAGTAATCAGACTAATTCACCTTGTAAATATAACATGATTACCAACTCTGAACAGTAAAAGCTCAAAATGTAAATGAAAAAAAAATCTGTTGGACATACTGTATGTTTGTTTGAACTCTGTGTGTGTATGTGTGTGACAGAGAGATAATTAAACAGTAAAACAACCAGTGATGACAACATGATTGCACTAGATTCAGGTCAGGGGAAATACTACCTACACAAACATGCAGGAATGTTAAAACTGTTAAGGAATACTTGGTGTCTGAATTAATCTGAAGTACATGTTGAAAACCTGAAATGCACTCGGCACTGTGTTGCGTTTAATAAGAGATGGGATGAGGAAATATTTATTTTATAACACTGTGGAGCAGCCAGCAGCGGGCATGCTGTTGTCCATATACATATATTTACATAGTATTAGTGTATGTACTTGAATGTTTTATGGGTTTCAGGACATTGATGTTGAGGGAATAGATTCTACTTAAAGATGTTTTGTTTGGACTGCATGATACCGTTAGTTCTGCTTCAGATCCACCAGGGAGTGCTGACAGCTCCATCTTTTTATATTATCTGATTTGTCTAATGGTGTTAACTGAATTAGGAAAGTTGTTCTTGTTTCTCTACTCTGTCTTAATCTCAGTTCCCGATTAAATTTATATTGCCTTATTTTTAACTGAAATGGGATGGGATAAGTCATGCATAGTTAATTGATTATGTGTAATTATGTATGGGCGGCAGTGTAACATAGTGGTAAAGGAGCAGGACTCGTAACAGAAAGGTTGCTGGTTTGGGGAGCTGCTGCTGGATCCTTGGGCAAGGTGCTTTAACCAACAAATGCCTCAGTAAATATCCAGGTGTATAAATGGATAATATGTAAGTCTCTCTGGATGAGAGTGTTTGCTAAATGACAATGATGTAATGTATTGTAATGTGAGAGATGCATGCATGTTAAATTTGAAATCTTGGATTGTGAGCACACCCTGCAGTTTGTTGGATAGCACGTTTCAGATATACACGTTTTGCCAAATAACTGAAATTCGGATTTTCCTGTCAGTGATCAAATTCCAGTCATTCATCTTGATTACATTTAATATCTTGCATATCTTTCTGTTTCAGTTCATTCATTATCTGAAATTCCCTGATCTGATTTACAGGTCTAAATATTAACATTATGTCTGTTGTTTTCTCCTAATTTGAAGTTGTAATTGATATCCTTACATTTAGGTTCTATCTTTGTAAATTTTTTATTTTATTTATTTTTCCTAGAACTAGAACTAGTTAGCTTTGGTAATTTTTTTGTATTTACTGCAAGGGCCCAGTTCTGGCAGAACTAATTCAAAAAAGACAATCATGTGTATTTGGGTGCTGAAGAGGGTTGTGTGCATACTTCTGTGATTTTTTTTCCCCCGAATTGCCTGTGTCAGCGTATATATTTAAAGTGTTTAAACAGAATCAGTGTTGATTCTATGTTTATTTCCTGCACACACACAGACAAATTATATATTTTATGTGCTTTCAATACTACTTTATTAGTCTGTCCTGCTGATATTCCATGTGAAAACATCTGGAAAGGGTTGTGCTGTTGATGCTTGGCCTACTATGTGTTCATATATTTTCTCTAAAGTATCTGATCACTTATTTTCCAGCCAATCATATGCATCTCAGGGTAAGGCAGAAAAAGGCATGTCCTGTTTTTATTTCTTTCAAGTGCATGTGTTATTGTCACAGCTGAGATGTGGTTTTGTCATGCCTATTTTAACTCTGTTGCACTTTAATTTTATGTCAATACAAATAACACGGTGAAGTTTTGTTGTTTTGATTCGTTCCATAGTTCAGAAAGGTAATCCTATCACAAATAAGCAACACCCCGAAGGTGAAATATGAATATCTGATGATGATGTAGCAGGCCAAAAAATGCAACCCTTTCCAGAATTACAAACAAGTATGTGTACAGGTCTGTCTGGAGGGCATTATTGCAGTGGTGTTGTTTTACCACTTCTTTCAGTAAGTCTTCCCACTCACCTCTCTCACTCTCTCTCTCTCCCTCTCTCTGAAGCAGTCAAAGAGCCACTGCAGCTGGGAGGGGGAAGAGGAAGGGCAAGACGAGCTGGCCCAGGAGACGCAGAGCCATAATGGGATATGTGACACAGAAGTGCAAGCTGATAACAGGTGGGTGCACGCCTGAACCCCAGGGCTCCACCCTGCTACAGCTGAGGCCCACAGGACCCTGGTCACATGATGGGGCTGGGCCGGGCTGGATGTTTCCAGCTGCTGTTCCTCCAAACCAAATCTGAGCCAGCAAATTCCGATTGACCAGTCTCTGTGGCAGGCATGGTTTTGGGAAGTGAAGTGATCAATGAAACCGCAACAACCACAGTGTCCCCATGGAAGCAGCCGGCACATTCTTCATCTATCTGTCTTTATTATTATCCTTTATTATTAAACCAAGAAAAAAAGATTCTGTGAATGTCTTTGTAAATTAAATGTACTTTTTTATGTGTGTAAAAAGAGGTTTTTTTTGTTCATTTTTTAGTTGTACCTTGTACGTTTTACCTTGTACCTTTTTAACAAATTGGTTCTAACACAGGTTATTGGTGAATATGAAATTTGCTTTTCATTGGCTCTATTAATATTACTCTAACTGCATAAAGCCACTCAGATGTCCATGCATTCAGCGCCTTGACTGGTTCAGGTGAGGCTGTCACACTGTTTTTCCACATTGACCTTTGAGGATTGATTCTGTTGCCTCTAATAGAAACCAATCCATAGGTGTGTTGGGCCTGAATGCCCACTGTGATTGTAGTACATGTGGCATAGTCATCCTTTTATTATCACTGTACTAGATGTATAAATATGTAAATACTCCCCCCCAGCTTGACTCCCATCACCCCGGATCCAGAGGACACCCTCAACGCATCACCTACAGATTCCACACCACCTCAGACAACAGAGGAACCCGCCACACCCAGTGACCTCGATGCTCCTGACACCCTCGACTCTACCCTCTGTCTGGAGCCTGAGCCCCTCCCCTTTCCTGAGGTCAGTTTTTGGCTCCGCCCTCCTGTTTTGATAACATTCTAACCAGAATACATTTCACCTGTAATGTTTGCACTGTATTAATGGATCTCACCATATCTCCAAAAGTGTGTGTTTGTGCATATATTTGTGTGTATTTCAATGTGTGTGTGTCAATGTGTGATTGTTGGGTGTATATATGCCTTTGTATGCATGTGTGTGTATACATACATATCCCTATCTGTGTGTGCGCTCAATGTATGTATATACATTCCTGTGAGTGTATTAACCTGTGTGCATGTGTGTGATGTCATGTTCAGGTCTCCACCTCGCTGCTGGACTCCAGCATGCATCTCAGCAGAGCTGAACTTGGTCGAAAGCGAGGCCGGCGGTCGCAGCCTTCGTGGCCTGTCCGTCAGAGCATTGGGCCTGATTCAGACCCGGAGGACTGGAGGTTCCGTGACTCCACAGGTAATCTGCGTTCCCCCACCTGCTGTATGTGAAGCTGGAACAGGAAGCAGTTAGGGGTTGTTGTTGTTGCTAAAAAGGAAAGCATTTGCATGGTGAATGTACAGGTACACAGATGGCCAAGGTGATAAAGGTGCTAATTATAACTGTTTTCAAGAGCAGGTATGCTAACAGTAAATGGCTATTACCCTTGTGAAAAATAAGTGCAATATCACAGGAAAGTGAGTATGATACCATTCATCATATTGTACATAAAGCAATTTTGGTCTTGGTTGGATATCCTCTTTATCTAGTTTAGTATGCTGCAGACCCTATTTAACAGTATACCCTGTAACACCCTCTGTAACTGTAATGATAGCATATTCATTGGCATATAGTAAAATAAGGGCCAGAGGTATTCCTGCTGCAGTGCATCCCACCTACCAGCTCCCAAAAGGTCCCTTGGTTACAGTTTGGTCCCAAAGGTTCTTGGCTACATTTAGGTCAGGTGACTATGTTGTCAGACTCATTATCTCATTTCCTTCCTCCTCAAACCTCACCTTCATACTGACAATTAGATTTATCATCTTATGCTGTACTTCTACGATATTTATGCTAGTCTAATCTCACAAAATGCTTCAACTTTATTGCTCACTTCAGGTCTGAAAGGGCTGCTCAATGTAGGCCTGTGTTTGTCTGTGTCAAGTCATCATTTTTTGACATCTAGGGTAGTTTAACTCAGCTTAAGAACTTAAAGAGGGCTGTTGAAATAAACTATGACAGCTCTCCTGGCCTTTCTATGCTGCACTGCCTCTAGTGGTAATAGATGCTTACTGCAGTAGGCGCTGATACAGGCAGTGGGTAAGAGACAATACTGTTTCTTGGGCAGATTTTTACAGCCAGTACTATGACATTAAAGTTTTAGTTTTTTATGTCATTGCAGAGGAGAAATTGGAGTCTGCTGAGCAGCAGGATTCAGATAGCGAGGAGAAGCCCATGGTTACAGACCCCCGTCCACCCTCCTCCCAGCCACAGAGGGTCCCCATATTCCCAGGAATGGACCCTTCCAAACTCAAGGTGAGGCACCATCCACTAGACTAGAGTATGAGGTGTGTTCAATGAAACCAACAAGATTGCAGCAGTCTCCATCTCATCACTCCACTTCCTCCCCCTCCTGATTGGTTATTTGTCAGTTAAAGAAGACTGTTGACTGGTCTGGACTGACTACTGGGCAAATAATTTTAGAAGTCCAACCATGAGGAACCATCAAATTAAATGAATGATCAAAGACTCCTGTTTCCTCCTCTCCATCTGAATCTCTGTCTTTCTCTCACTTGCCATCTCTCCCCCTCTTTCTCACTCCCTCCATCCCTCTCTCAGGCTGTGCTGCAGAAGCGAGGAGGAGACTCTGACGGACAGGCAGACAGCCCCACCCCCACCCCCTCCCCCTCTCAGTTCTCCCGTTCCCCCAAATCGCCTTTCCCCCCCGGGGCGCAGCGTGTGCTGCCACCTGCTGCTGGGACAGAGGACAGGCAAGCGTTACCATGACTGCAAAAAAAAGATTCTAAAAATCAAAACTGAAACAAAAAAAAAGATTAGGAAATGATAAGGATTGAACAGATAGTAACATGGAAATCGTAAGGATCAAATGTGCTGGTCACTTTTGGCTGAGTCTTCAGGGCTGAGTTCTCACGTCCAGTGGTTAGAATTGCATTTCTCTACACATTCTGATTGATATAGACAGTGCTTAGGGAGTCTGACATGTGACCAGAGGGTTGGCGGTTCGGATCCTAGACAGTGCTGATGCACACTTCAGGACACATAACTTGTAGTGTTGCTTACCAGACATGTGTCTTTGCCTTTACATGACATACCTGATAAGCAAGATTAATTGATCTGAATTACTTCAATAAGTGTCCAGCTGCAAAACTGAACTGGTACAATTTAACTCACAAGTCACACTGGGCATCTTAAGCAAATGAATAACAGCTAACAATGAACTTTACCATTAGCATGATCAATGAGTGCCAATTATGAATGTGATACGTATGAGTGAATGTGGCAATGATGAAAGTGACATTCGTGGCGATTAGTAATCTGGTGATTGCAGTTGTGGCAGTTGTGAGTGTGAAGAAGATCACTGAGGCGATGGCGAATGTGGTGACAGTGTATGTGATCCTCAGGGCCGAGTCGTCTCCCCAGTGGCTGCGGGAGCTGAAGTCTAAGAAGCGGCAGAGCCTATACGGTGCTGACAGTTAGACAGGAAGTGAGGAGCAACGTGAGTCTCTGACTTCCACACTCTCACTATGTGTATTTTACTGTGGTGACTAACATACATACGTGTTTGTCAAAGCAGATACATGTCGGATACTGTATGAATACTGCATCCTCTATCACAAGAAATCTATAATCATGTTCACTGGTAAGAAATAATGAAGTACTGCATGGAAAAAATGAGAGAAATTACAAATCAAGACAAAGCTATATACAAAAAGTAACTCATGGGGACAATGTTGTGTTGTATGTCCGACTCTCTCTCCTTTGTCGCTCTCTTTCGCAGCCTTTTTCAGCGTTATGTCACTTCAGTGTTCTTGTCTGACAGTGTGTTAGAAAACCTTATAGTCAGTGGGTTATGATTTCTGTCTTGTGTTCCGTTTAAATGTTGGCTGACCTAGGCTTTTATGGAATTGGCCTGATCTGTGGGCTAATAATGTTTAGTAAACATGCCTTTCTCGGTTATTATTCTCATATGCCTGTAGGATCACTTACCTTGTGGTCTGTTTTACAGGGTGACTTAAAGCTGGAGAATGTGGAGAGGAAGTAATGAAAGAATCGTTGACCTTTTGACCAAGAAATGAAGGGAATCCTGCAGCTGTTTTTTTTCCCATGAATGTCTTCTTTCTGCCTGTTAACCTCTCAGTTGTGGAAATGTCAGAAACATTTGCAAAAACAAGTGCCTTTCTTAAAACGATGTAGATTTTGTGGACAAACTGAAATGGGAAAAGGAAAATGCACTATTTCTGCTGGAGGTACAGGAGCATGCAGCCAATTTATGTTCTTGCTGTCCAGCAAAACTGAAGCCTGGGAGGCGAAGCATTTCTGTGCCAGTAGACATTGCACTTCAGAAAGGTTTGCCTGCTTGACCAAGCACCTCTTTACCTGGAAGTGTTTAAGTTAGAACACCTTACAAACTTCAGGAAATAGTTATGTTTGACATTTTTAACACCATATTTTATTTCACAATCATTGTATTGTGGTGAATCACTGTTTTGTCACAGCTTTGAATTCTCACTGGAGTGTTTTTCCTGTTTTTTTTTAATTGTTGAGTAAAAGGTTACATGAACCCAAGAGTGCTGAATGAATAGCTGGACTCTGACTGTTTACCTTCATAACAAGGATGCCAGATGTATTCGTGACTATGTCTATGACTATGTGTTGTCTGGTGCTTAAGTATTTTTGAGACGCCACTGGTACCAGGTTCAAGACACAGTGTTTTACAGGATGAACCACCTTAAGGGATGATTCAATCAAAGCATCCAGAGATACCTTTATCTCATGTATTTTCCGTGTGGGACTGAGGTGGTATGTTAGTGAATCTGAGATGTTTTTATATCACATGTTGCATGGACTTGTTCCTCAACCTGCTGTCATTCTTTTATAGCATGGTCCCTCCCAAAGCCTTTTTTCATTCGTTTGACTTGAAGTGCAGTCCATTCTGATTGGTCCAGATGCTTAAAGGTTCTGCCTACTTTGTGTAACTTTAGCCTCAGTTACCTAGCCACTCCCCATTAGTCTTTCCAATCAGGGAGTTTGAGAATGTTGACTGACAGTAATAGTAACCATCCTTCATCCTGATTCACAACATTTCTAGTCTGTTTGACAGGTTGATGCTGGAACTCTTATGAAAGGACAATATTTGTTTGCTCTCAGTCTCCTGAAATGTCAGGTGCTTCCGTGTGTGTATATCAGTGTTTTCTTCAGTAAAATTACTTTTGTTCATTGAGGGGATTCTTTTATAATTTTGATTTCTTCATTTGAGGGACGGATGTACAATATACAGAGTTAATTAAATCACTTTCAAAAAATGAAAATAAAATTTTCTATGAAATTAATATATGAGCCTTTTTGTGTGTTGTCTTTTTGTGTCTTGTTTGTGGTTGTGATTTAGAGTGCGCTTTGCAAAAGTCGATGAAGAATCATTGATATTAATGGCGCATGGATGAGCTTGGAAACACTTGTTCAAAGTTGTTGCCTTACAAACAGAGCACATTACAGTTATATTGAGTGCCACTCTAATTCCTTTTCAACATTTTGAAAGGTTTAAAGACCTGGGCCTGTTTTATTTGGGCTCTAGTATTGATGAGTGAATAGTTGGTATTTAGCCAATCAAGGGACAAAAACCTGAGTTCAGATTTTTGAAATTGTGACTGACATTTGATGGAGGATTTGCATGGGATTTGAAATGAAACACAAGCTGGACCTAAAAATGGCATAGTAATGAGGTCATTTTTTGCCAGTCAGCTGTGCCTGGTATTGTGTTTTTGGTGCCAGAATCGCATCTTGCCTCTTCCTATGTGCACCCACATCCATCACCAGGACTTTTGGTGCATTTCCCCCTGTCTGTAGAAACTTGTGGGTCCCAGGGGAAAAAATGTGATTTTCACTTCATTCACTACCTTAATTAAATTTTGCCGTCATATGACACAACCGAAGAGTCATCTAAAGACAATTTTCTCCATCTGTATAAGAGAGTACTGAAAATAACACACTCTCGTCTTAGGATTCAATCGGTCCTTCTTTAAACACATTTTCAGTCTTTCTGCAGCTCCCCTTACCTCTCCATCCATGCATTTTACAGAGGGAGAGAAGGAGGGGGAGTGAGGGAGAAGGAGTGATGGAGAGGGAGAGTGAAAGAGGGATGGAGAGGGAAAAGGAAGGATAGAAAATTGGTGGTGGACTGGTAAATGGGGTGTGGTCAGAGAGCTGGGATAGTTTGCCACTTTGTGCTGAGTGGAGGCTATTTGCTGAATGCCCCTGGCTCTCTCCCTGCGTGTGCCTGGACTCTCTGCCCTGGCAGCGGTGCCAGCCGATCCACCAGGCAGGGTGTGCCAACGCGGGCATCTATTGAGAGGCAGTGTTATGGACACAATGCGGGCGACAGAGCTGCTGTATCAACAGCTCCCCGTTTTCTGCTGTTCTGGCCAGAAATAGCCCATAAATACCCCCCCTGCGCCCCGACTCTCCAAGCCCCACGACACCCCGCCCGAAACAGAGAGAACGGGTCGCACACGGCACAGCTACAGACACGCGAAACCAGGTAAAAAACCACCGTGTTCTGTCTCTCCGGCTGTACCCCTGCTGGCCACAACCTCCTCCCACCATCCCTGTGGACCTCCATGTCCTTCTGTCCATCCCTTGTCACATCTGTATCCTGCCCTGCATGAAGCCAGTCCTGCTTGGAAACTTTGTGAATGAGTGAAGCCAGTGTGATTCTTTCTGAATGAATGATGCCTGTCTTGCTCTGATTCTTTCTGACTAGGTGAAGCCAGTCCTGCTCTGATTCTTTGTGAGAGAATGAAGTCTGACTTTCTTTGATTTTCTGACTGCCAGAGTTTCCATGCTTGGTTTGGTTTTTGTGCTATACTTTTCATAAGTGCTCTTTTTTCCGTGTGTGCATTATGGAAGATAAATGCCTGAGAAGTAAATGAGTAAATGAATAAAGGGATGCACTGTTTAAAGATGTATGGTTCATGCATGTAGATCAGATCCGAGGAACTGCATTTAGGGTTGGGAGAAAGGACTGCTTCAGTGGGAGAAGATATCAGTGTTACACCACAATTGACTCTGTGTAAAGGTGGAGCAGGGGCTTTTGTTTTTTCAGTGTGGTACTGATTCATTGACCTTTATACTATATATCTTGGCTGATAAAGAGAAGTGAGCTGAGCAAAGAGAATGATCCAGAGGGTGAATCTGTGCAACATTTGGGCCTCGATCCAAACAACTTTGCCCAGGAATCTGATTCAGACTTTGCAGAGTGTCAGGACAAGTGACAGTAGGCAAGGGTAGCCAACCAGAGCGAGAATTTACCAGTATTTGTTGTCAAAGGGCCGTATCAAAAAAAAAAAAAACAAACGCCTGTGTTATTCTGAGGACTGTCAAATTATTTTGTATTTATTTGTATGTGAAATCATTTCACACATGGCATGAGGGGAGATGTAATGATTATTTATTCAACCATAAATCCGTAGATTTTATGTTTCTGGTGAGATTACAGGGGTGATGTGAACCTGGTCATATTTGTCTACAGTGTAATTGCAATGTAATAGCTTGTTATAGCATGTTAAAGAATGGCATTTTTCTTTCATACTTGAAGTTCTGAAGGGCCACATGAGGTAATAATGGCAGAAGTTGTCCACCTCTGGTTGGTGGGTATTTGGTCTATACAGCATGGGGCTTTTTTCTGAGTCTGAGTATAAATTTATAACCAGGAGTTATGCTTTTTTTGATGTAAACAGATTAGTACAGGTTTGGCAGTCACAGAAACAACTCAAGGCGTTGACCTTGAGTATAGGCTGAACCTATGGTTCAGGTTTGAAACCAGCTATGCCTTTTGTGGACAATGACTGAACTGTAGACTGCAGAATATATTGGCTTCATTCTGCCACAGGTAGCACTCAGCAGGTCAGCCAGGGCCTTCTAGTTAAATCACCTTCAGGCATCTTGCTATTCATCAGCCACCTGTGAATTGTTCAAATGACCTCAGCGGAGTAGTGCCTATCCTCCAATGAATGCCCACTCCACTGCTGTATGGTGTGTGACCTCTACTGCAAAACGTAGCCATTGACTCAATGTGAGTGTATCTGAAGATTGCATTTGTCTCCTTTGGGTCTCCTGCACAAGTGCAAAGGTCGTCAGGTTGAAATGAGTAACATGCAATTTATGATTCCAAGCTACTGATAAAATGTCTCAGGGTAAGACTGTGTGCTGCCCCAGAGAAGCTGATATGAACATATAAACATAAACCCAGCGCCATCTTGAGTTTGGGGGACTGAGGAGTCTAATGTCTAGTATGAGGGCGGAGCAGTGTGGCTCTTCATTCTGGTGCAAAAGGAGAATCTTGTCTGGTTTATTGCCAAAAACTTGTTCAGGAAATCTCTACATGATTGGTGGAAACAATGATTGATGGATCATATTTCAGGGCAGCAACCTGTTTAGGACAGTATTGCAAACAGAAAGACAATATGATTTAATAATTAAGTGAAGTAATTTGATATTTGGAATCAGCATTAGTACAGGGGGGAACGGAGAATGTAGAATGATAAGAAATCTGAGAAATGACACATCTACAAAAACAGGACAAAATTGATTGTGATGTTAGCACTTAAGTAACACTTCACTCTCTACTCTCAGGAGAAGGAGGATGTCGGAGCAGCAAAGTGCCCCGGAACAGCTAGCTGCAGGGAAAAGTCAAGGAGGGGCAGGCGGCACCTTCAAGGTAACTATCCTTTACTACAATGACATCCCAATAGCCATCTTCTCTACCAGCAACATCACATTACCTATCCTGTCCTCTAATGACATGACAATAGCCATCATCTATGCCGATGATATCACAATAGCCATCCTGTCCCTTAGTTGCATCACAACAGACATTCTCACCACTAAATGCATCACAATAGCCATCTTCCCCACCAATCACATCACCTCAGTGATCTTCCTCTCCCTGCCTCCCGCTCTCTTTCTAGGTGGTGCTGTTTGAGCTTGAGAACTTCCAGGGTCGTAAACTGGAGCTGTCGGCAGAGTGTAAGGATGTGACTGAGAAGAGCCTGGACAAGGTGGCTTCAGTGAAGGTGGACTCTGGGCCGTAAGTACTGCTGTTCGTGAGCATGTCTTCCTCCTCCTCTTCCTCCTTCTCCTCTTCCTTCTGTCTATCCCTCCATTTATTTCCCCTTTTCATCCAATCTCTTCAAGAAAAGCTGAAACAGAGGAAACAGTAAGTCCCTTGTTCCTGTCCTTCCACTTTGCATTATGAAAAATGATCAGTCATTGCAAGAATGTACGGATGAGTAAAGGAGATTATAAATGAATGAACAACAAAATGCCTTCATTAACTGATGAGTAATCTATCAATGAATTAATGAACAATTTTGTCAAATAAGGAGTGAGTGAGAGTGCAAGGTAGTGAGTGAAATGGGTTGGGGAGTGACTGTGTGACTGAGTGCTGTGGAGGGGTGCAGCAGCGTCAGCTCTGGGTCCTGTCACATTCCAGGTGGGTTGCGTTTGAGCAGCAGGGCTTTAAAGGAGAGCAGTTTGTGCTGGAGAAAGGCGAATATCCACGCTGGACCACCTGGACCAACAGCCAAAACAGCTACAGCCTGATGTCTGTGCGACCAGTTAAAATTGTGAGTGCTGGAGCATTGATCGCAGTTCTGACCAACTCAGTCAAAAACACACTGACCACTGCACTGACTGGACCACTAACTGGATTACTAACCACAGCATTAACTAGACCACTAATCACAGCACCAACTGGACGAATAACAGGTACATCGACCTCATGACTGACCAACTCACGCATAGTCACACTGACTGTAGTATTATTCGAGTCACAAACCAAAACACTGTCTGTGGCATTGACTCACTAGAAGACACACAGCACCGACAGACTTTCGGTCAAACACAGTCACTCACAAACTCCCTGTCTGTCTGTTTCAGAGTGATGTCCTAAATTTTGTGATTAACAACATAGAAGTCCAAACACTTTACAAACACTGTATTATCATATGTTAAAGGAATGCTGGGATGAGTTCAGTGCCCAGCAAAGCTTCATGTGTGGTAAACCATAGTAACTGGACAAGAAGAAAGATTAAATGATTTTAAGGTTGTCTGAATAGGGGCCTGTGTGTGTAAATGTAATGTTGCCACTGCATGGCTTGTGTTCCAGCATGTTAAACAATAAAATCTCATGTCTGTGTTTGCTGCCCCCTACAGGATGGCGCGGAGCACAAACTTCACCTTTTTGAATCTGTGGGCTTTGCGGGGAGGAAGATGGAGATTGTGGATGATGATGTGCCCAGCCTCTGGGCCCATGGTTTCCAGGACCGTGTGGGCAGTGTGAAGGCACTGAATGGAACGTGAGTCCCGAGTTCTACTACTAATCTTGCTCCCTACTACTTTGCCACACAGCTGCTTCTCATAGGCTAGGTCCCTCTTACTTGGAAGAACTGTTACCAGCACACCTGCTATCTTCAACACTGTGTTCAGAAAATGAGGGATTACTGGTGGTGCCTGCTTCTGGGCTGGGCTGACAGCTCCCTTCCAGGGAAGACGTAAAGGGGGCATAAGAAAATTCCTTTTCTGAATCTTTTCATGCCCTATTTAATTAATCTCTATTAAGTCATACTTTTGTACGTCATTGTATGTAATTGATTACATGTGTGCCTTAAAACAGGCAGAACCAGGCTCCCAGGTAGCTCAGTTAGCTAGGTGCTCCTCTTGATTGCAGGCTAAGCCCTGAGTCCCAGGCATGGTCCCAGCAAGGTCACCAGCTGACAGTGACTGGGAACCCAACAGCACCACAACAAATTGGCTTTGCCCTGATGTGGATAGGTGTAGGTGGTTGGGCCATCTTTTCCTCATTTCACCGCTGTCAGGCACCTTTTGAATCGTCAGGTAATTGCCAGTTGCTCAGATGATGGCAGTGGAGAAGAGCCTATTATCCAATTGGTCCACTGTAAATGTAAATGTATTGAAGGGTTGCATTACTCTGAGGTTGTCACAGTGAGACAAGCCTAATCTACAACTGGAGGTTTTAAACAGAGTTGCATAAAGGCGGGAAAGCCTAAGCCCAACAAGTTTGAGTCTGAGCTGTCACATTTGCCAACAAAAACTGTGAGTCTGTAGCAGTGGCAGGATGGGTTTCATGGGCCAGGGTGTCTCTCTTGTCTTGCCACTGTGGCTCCCGCTAGCAGAAGTCCCTGTGAGTTGCTCTAATGACATCAGTGGAGATCATTTTATCCACCAATTGGTGTTTGCTTGACTGTGGTGCACATTGTGACTTGCAGTGTGAAAAATACCCCTTGGCCGTGTGTGAGTGTATCACAGGATGGCATTCATGTTATTTCTGCAGTTCTGCATGAGCATAGAGGGTATGTGAAGAGAAGAGCCTAATGTAATGCAAAAACTGATTCCAACTTGGGTGAAAACTGGGAGGAAATATAGAAGAAAATACTACATTAAAAAAGACAAACCCATCCACTGGTCTCTCCTCTCTCTCTGTCTCTTTCTTCTAGATGGGTGGGGTACACATACCCGGGCTACAGGGGGCGCCAGTATGTGTTTGAGAAGGGAGAATTCAAGCACTACAATGACTGGGGGGCAGCACTGCCAGAGATCCAGTCAGTGCGGCGTGTGCGTGACATGCAATGGCACAAGAGGGGCTGCTTCAGCGTCCCTGCCCCTGCCCCTGCCCCTGCTCCTGCTCCTGGTCCCGGCCCCGGCCCCGCCCCTGCCCCCGCGCCAGCGCCCGCCCCTGCACCCGCGCCTACACCCACGCCCCCTCCTCCTGCCCCACCCGCTGCTGCAGGCTCCAGCTGAAGGAGAACCACCAGCCACGCCCCCAGTTTGCTGCCCCGCCCCCGGGCTCCTCCCACTCACATGTCTCCAATGGGAATGAAAAAACGACGCATTAGGAAATGAGAAGTGCTCTGTGCGTGTCTCAGCTGAAAATAAAGATCTCAGCTCTAAATCAAATACCTGACTGAGTGTGTTGGGATTGGGCTGGGGTTTAGGCTGATGTTAGTTTTTGGGGTAGGGTTTAGTACTGGCGGTTGGATCGAGGTTGAAGTTGGAACTGGGATTGAGGTTGGAGCTGGGATCACAATTGGGATTTTGGTTGGTTTGGGATTTAGCGTTGGATTGGGTTGGAGCTGTGATTGAGGTTGGGGTAGGCGATTAAATTTAGTTTGAATGCTTATGAACAAAGCAATACATCACATTACATGTAATTATCAAATGTAATGTGTGTATATTTGCCTCTTTATAAATTATCCATTGACACAGTTGATTATTTCCCACAATTAAGCACTCGACCCAAGGATACAACAGCTTTGGCCCTCCTAAGAATCAAACCAGCAACATTAGTATTAGCAACATTAGCATTAGCCTTACTCCTTACTCCTTAACCATTACACCACACTTTTATGTTTGCTGAAACCATTTATTTGTTTTCTACATTATTATTTATTAAATTGATATTAAAACTCACATAGTTGTATTTATTGAATTATTTGGTAAATGGCCCTGTTATGGGAAGAGAGGAGCATGTCTGTTCCTATAGGACAGTGTTTCTCAATCCTACTCCTGGAGCCCCCCTGTCCTGCATATCTTCTATCTATCCTTGCTCCAGACACACCTGATTGAAATCAGTGTGCATGCTCTTGATTAAATCAGGTGTGCTCAGCTAATCAAAAGTGCCACTGATGAGTTCAGTCAGGTAGGTAGAGCAGGGAAAGATGGAAAACGTGCGGAGCAGGGGGGCCCCCAGGAGCAGAACTGAGAATCAGTGCTATAGGAAATAGATTATATCTAATTTACCTTCCCGCTCTAACATAAAAGATGTACCTGCGTATTTGAGAAAGGGCTAGAAAGAAACCAAAGCTAAAAACAGAGCAGGCACAGAAGGGGCTTGGGTAGAGGCTCACCTATAGCAAGGTTTTCTCTCCCTGGTTTCCTTGACCAGCCCTGGCAGTGTCTAACATAGCAAGGTAGCCCAAGTGCTGTGTCTCCAGAAGTTGTTTGGATAGTGGATTCCCAAAAATAGAAAGCAAAAAAAAAAAAAAAAAGGCAGGACAAGAAAGAAAACAAGCCAGGACAAAGTCCTTGAGGCAGTCACAACTGCTGGTTAGTGGGGGTTCAGCTGACTTCGTGGGTCAGTCCACCATAGTCCATTTTTTCTGTTGTCTTTCTGAAAACCCAGCGTCCTCCATTTTCAAGGTTCAATTTCTCAACACACCACCATCATCTCTAAGCCATGCCCCCTTTTGCCAGGTCAAAAGAAAGAACCTTAAGGAGAACGTAAACAGGACAGAAACATATATATATACATATGCATTTATCTATCCCAACAGACCCCTATTAAAATCACTTGCTGAACATTGGATACTCATGTTTAAAGTGTAAAGCACACATGCAGTACTAGTAACAACGCACAGATTATAACAAGTGGCATTATAGTCCGCAATTAGGAAATAATTCCGTTACAATGAACAAAATAATTAAAGTTAGACACCGACCAGCAGGAACAACAGTCCCTATATTAATGTCAATACAAGGTTAATTAATTACTGAGTAACAGCTTTTACCGTAGGTAATGATCCACGTCTTGATATTACATTTAGCACTTAACACACATGTAGACTACAGTATGGGAACACAGGGAATCTCCCAGAGCACTGAGGTTACATGGTTACATCCAACCATCCATCTTCAGCCCAGTTTTTACATACTGTACTGACTGCTGTAATATCAAGTGGTAACATTCTTTTCAGTTATATGCATTTTATATCTTTAACACGGGAGCATGTATCAGTAATGAGGTCCTCAGTAACTCTATATGAAAAAAACATTATCTTAAGATGTGAAATGAAGAAGTGGGTGGATATTACTCTGTAGAAAAACTGTAGCAATGCCTTATACATAATTGTATGATTATGTTTCGAATTACATTATTCATACATTATTACATTATACCTGTATAATATGATCACAATTGGTACATTTATTCCACAATTGCCAAACTGGCAGCTGGCAAATATTGCCTGAATATACACTGAACAAATGTGTCGAATGGCACTTCTTATTCATACAAAACAATCAAAAAAGCATTCAGGATATTTATCGATATTGATATGCTCACTGCCTTCCATGTAGCTCACTGGAAGATAAAATCTAATTTATTTAGTTGTTAATTCTACATTTAGACATTATTTTCACAAAGAAGGAGCTGGATCTCCACAGTCCCCTTCCAGGCTGGTGGTGGGGAATGTAGTCTGTAGTTTAGATAACACGGGGCACTAACTGTCAGCACATCCCCCTCCACAGCAGCAAGCAGACTCACCATGAGTGTACTGAATACACAAGCATTACATTACATTACATTATTGGCATTTAGCAGACGCTCTCATCCAGAGTGACTTACATAGGTTACAAGTTTTACGTGTTACCCATTTATACAGCTGGATATTTACTGAGGCAATTCTGGGTTAAGTACCTTGCCCAGGGATACAGCAGCAGCAACCCAGCGGGGAATCGAACTGACAACCTTTCGGTTACGATTCCTGCTGCTTACCACTATGCTACACTGCCACATACTGGAACATATGCCGTGGCAACATTATATTTAGATACACAGGCCCCTATTCAGACAACCTTAAAATCACTATGGTTTACCACACATAGGTGGGGACACATAAGTCATAGACATATGTCCATGCAAAATGATCCTTTCCTATTTGAAATGGTTTCTGATATCCTCTCCATTCTGATATTGCCATGAGGCAAGTGTTTATACTTTTTTCTATTCACACACACACACACACACACACACATATATACATATATATATATATATATATATATATATCTATAGAGATATATATAGAGTCTCAGTCAAGTTTGGACACACTCATAGGGTTTTTTACTTACTTTTTTCCACACATTTTAGAATAATAGTAAACATATCAAAATATGAAACAATACAAACAGAATTATGCAGTGACCAAACAAGTGTTAAACATATCAAAGCTATATATTTTAGATTCTTCAAAGTACCCAAAAATATTTTTGAATACGTTTTTTTGAAAGAAATTCATGCATAGGCATCACCTTCACTATTTATATTTGTCTAAGAAACAAATTTCAAGCAATTAAGCATGTTATTAGACGTTAGTTGTTAAATGTCTTTGAATACATGTCTCCCATTATCTTAATCAGGTGTGTCCTAACCTTTGACTTGCACGGCATAAATGAATATTTATTTGTTCATCATCAGAACCCATTGATTGTAGGAATCAATGAACTCATTGACCGCTGAGATAATGATGGTAACTCTGACTGAGAAAGGCCTGGACAATGATGTCACAATACGCACAATCTGTTGCAATCGATGATGAAATCTTTGTTCAGTCACACCTTTAAGTATGCAAGCATTGGGAAACAAAAACAGAGGGAAAAAACTGAAGCCTGAAGATACACTATAAAACGTGTACTGAAGTTGTGGTCACAATCGAATCATAATGAAAGTTTTATTTCATAAATAAAACACCAGTATTATATTTTGTGTCAAGGTGTTTATTCAGCTTGTGTATTTTTTTTGCTCTCTATTACAGAGTCCACACCTACTATCTGAGTGTCTTACATTTCAGACTAAGTCCTCTTCAGTTGCAGACTTATGAAAAAATATGAAAAAGAAAAGAATTCCTCAAGCAAAACTCAGCTTCTAACAATGGACCAGAGAAGAGCATTAATGCCATTAACATTAATTCCCCTCAGCCCCGATGCTCTCTTTACCTCTCTCTTCTAATGCTACCTCTCCCTCTCTCCCCATCTCTTTCTATCCATCCCTCCTTTCCTTACCTATCTACATTCCTCTGTCTGGGCCTTACTCTCTCCCTCTATATATATATGTCTGTCGCTGCCTCTCTTTCTCTCTCTATCCCTTCCCTCCCTCTATCTCCCTCTCTGTCTCCTTCTCTCCTCCCTCTGTCTCCCTCTCAAGGTTTTTATTATTCAAGGAGCCAAACTGGCTTAGTTATTAGCACAGCAGGAGTGGTCCAGCATTACCAAAGCATTTGAGGGCATGATCATTTAAGTCCAGCCCTCCCTCCTCTCCTTTTCTCCCCTCCCTCTATCAGAATAAAACAGGACAGTATAAATAGGAAGAAAAAAGAGAGTAAACTCTCTCTGGCACAGTGGGCCAGGCATATCTCATCCTCATTGTAAAGCTGGGAGTCTTGGCACAGGCTGTGCTGAGTCATATGAATATGGAACAATGAGCGACCGGGAAAAAACTGATAACTAATGGAATAACTCTGATGAGCAGACAGCCCGGTCCCCCGCCCCCTAACCCCCCCCCCCCACCTGGGCTTTCCGTTCAGCCTATCGGGGGCTTGTCTAGACAGAGGCTTGGGCATCCAGGAGCTGGCACAACAAGCTGGCATGGCCTCCCCTCCTGCGCCGGCCCTATATATTCAAACCCACCGTGCCACCTCTGATCACTGGCACAAACTGGGTACTGGGTAAGGGCACAATGTCAGTCTCTCTGTCCCTCTGTCCCTCTGTTCACCTGTCTCTCTCTCTTTCTCTCTCTCTCTATCTGACTGTACCTGCTTCCTTCTGTCCACCTGTCTCTCAAAGTCCTCCCCCTCTCTGTCTAACTTCGTTTTGTATGGAGCGAATTCCAGCAGTTTTACTAATTTAGTGTTTCTCAGCAATGCTGCAGATTGGGATTTGTGGGACATAAATCAAAATTATGCTTTTTTATGATGCTTTTTACAGATGTGTGGCAGGATTGGTATTGTGCCATCAGAGTTTTTTTTTGCTACGCAGTTAGATGTTTTCAGTCTGATGTCCATCCATGTAAAAATGAAAATTGTTCATGTGTAATTCTCATGCAATAGTCTTGTAGGATGTTAGTGCATACAGCTGTTTCAGCCTGGGTTGGATATGCCATATGTTATATGCAGCTTTCTTGCATGAATTCATAGATATAAAATAAGGATACTCATGCAAAGATTCTGTTTTGTTTAGTTTCAGTCTAACATTTAGCATATTTTCACAGTAGTTATGAATTACATTAATGCATATTAATTTAATGCACTTTTTCATATTGATTACTGCACTTTTACATGGGAGATAATGTACAGAAAAAGGACCTGCAGAAATGATGCAAAATTCAAATTCATATAAGCTTTAAACTTATAAATAAAAACAGAAATGAATAGAGTACATTTAGAGGTCGCTAAATGGGAGGATGTTTCTTGCCCGTTGTTCCTCCAGCTGTGGCTATATACCTGCTGCCAAATGTTCTGTGTTTCCCTCCTCCAAAAGAATTTTTAATTCAGTTTAATTTCATTTTTAATTTAGTTCTCCTGCTTTCTTTCCTCTCCCCCCTTTTCTCTTTCTCACCCTCTCTCTCTTTCTCTGATTCAAACTTTTCATTACAGTAAACCATCCTGGTACATCATGGCCTCAGACCCCCAGACTCCCGCATCTAAACAGCAGCAGCCAGCTGCCCCTGCTTTCAAGGTGAGACACATATCCTCTACTGCCATCTGCTGACTGGAGGTGTGCAGGTGCGATATCTGGTCCATGCAGGTGACATGACAGGTAGTACTCTCCTTCTCTGGAGTGGTCAAGGTCAGGATCACTCACCATCAGCCTCAACCCCATAACAGCAGGGGAACACTGAGTGAGGAGTCGCAGAGGTGTCACCTAGGTGATTCTGCCTCAGTGGTGGAGGTATTTCTTAGGTAAGAAACAAGACAGTGGAATGAGGCAAGTTGAGGTGGGGATGGGGATATGAAGGGAAAAAGAGAAAGAAGAAGAGAAGAAAAGGTATGTGAAAGAGAAGGGAAAAGAGGAAGGGGAAAGGGATAGTATGCTACAGTGGGAGCCACTCAGTCAGTCAGTTAGTCATTGGCTGAGCCAGAGACTCTACTGTTTTGAGAGCTGCTTCATCCAGTCGCTACTAAAAACAGCCACATGCAACAATGCAACTTTCTCCTCCATCACCTGATAAAATCTGCTTTGAGCATCTCTGTATGTCTGTGACACATACGGAACCCATCATTCTGAGATGTTATCGCAAGTCAGCTGTTGAGAAACTGCTGCAGTAGCATGAAGTACAACAACAACAGCAGTTTCCCACACAAGATCTGGCCCAATGGCTTAGTTGTTAGAATGTGGATTCCCAGCCAGCCAGTTCAACCCAGCCAGCTCCCATCAAAGACCTGTTAAGTCTTTGTTGGGACCAGCTGCCTCAAAAGTGACACTTGACCTTGGCTGGGCTAATCTTCCTCTCTCTCCCTCTTCTCCCTCCCTTCCTGCACTCTCTCTCTCTCTCTCTCTCTCTCTCTTTCTCTCTCTCTCTCTCGGGGTGTTGCAGCTGGTCATCTTCGAGCAGGAAAGCTTCCAAGGTCGCAGTCATGAGCTGACCGGGCCCTGCCTCAACCTGCAGGAGGCAGGAGTGGAGAAAGTGGGATCAGTACTGGTGCTGTGTGGACCGTGAGTGATGGAGGGAGGGAGTGGAAAGAGAGAAGGAAATAGGGAAAAAAGGAGGAGGGGCAGAGAAAGACAGCCATTAGAGGGAGAGAGAGTTGGGAGAGAGAAAGCCAAATAAGGAGGGAGAGACAGATGGTAAAAAGTTAAAGGAGAGATTAATGGTTTAATACTTTCAAAAATGATTTTTCTAATAGTAAATGCAAACGACAAATACAATTTCATAATAATGATACTGCAAAATCTCTGATCATTTAATATTTTTGTTTGTATATGTGTAACATAAATGACAAATATACTTTCCACTAAATTTACATTTTTATCCTATACAACATTTTGAAAAAAAAAGCATTACAATTCTATAATTTCATCATCATGTGTGTGCTTCATTTGTTTTCTTGTGCCTTTTTTGTTGCAGGTGGGTGGGCTATGAGCAGGCGGACTGTAAGGGGGAGCAGTTTGTGTTTGAGAAGGGACAATATCCCCGCTGGGACAGCTGGACCAGCAGCAGGCGCAGCGACAGCATTCTTGGCTTCCGCCCCATCAAAGTGGTAAAACAGCTAGCATCTCTATCACTCTGTCCATATATTCACCTGCCTGTTTATATCGGTTTGTCCTTTCACTTATTTTTCTGTTCACCTGTCTGTCCTGTCTGCCATACAGTCTGTGTATGAAACTCCTGTCTCTGTCTTGATGGATTTGTCTGTATCTCTCAGGACAGCCAGGAACATAAGATTGTCCTGTTTGAAAGCCCCAATTTTGCGGGAAAGAAAATTGAGATCGTAGACGATGATGTCCCCAGCTTCCATGCCCATGGCTACCAGGAGAAGGTTACCTCAGTGCAGGTCCACAGCGGCACGTGAGTGTCACCGTCTCTTACTGAGCAAGTCCCTCACTGATTCATTCACTGACTCACTGATTCACATGCTGACTGACTCACTCACATTAACTAACCATTGCAGTGAGATGTAGAGATAGACCCAATGTTGAGTGCAATATATCCAGCAGGGAAAATGCTCTCCTTCCAAATTCAGCTCCCCTCTCTGCTATTCTCTCCTCTCCTCTGTTCTTCTCCCCTTGTGTGCTTCACATGTGTGCTCTCCTCTCCCTCCTCTTCCTCCTCTCACTCCTCGTCTTCTCCAGGTGGGTGGGATACCAGTACCCTGGTTACCGTGGCTACCAGTATCTGTTTGAGAAAGGGGAGTACAAGGAGTGTTCTGACTTTGGAGCCCAGGCACCACAGATCCAGAGCGTCCGGCGCATTAGGGACATGCAGTGGCATCAGAGAGGAACTTTCCACCCCACCAACTGACCGCCCCATTACCCAAAAACACTCACATAGCCCCATCCCAAGACACACTCACAGCCTCACCTCAACACTCACACACACACACACACACACACACACACACACTCGCAGCCTCACCCCAACAAACACATGCACACACTAACACACACAGCCTCAACCCAACACATACAGGTGCGACACTCACCTCCACAAAAGCACAACACCCCACCCACCAACATATGCACACATTTAAATGCTCACACACAGCCACCTCATCTCTGCTCCAGACTGTGCCATGATGAATACTGGCCCTGTGCCAACCTCACCTGCTAAAGCAAACTAGGAAACCAAATAAAGCCTGGAGGTCGCTGCTACCTAGTTTCATTCGTGTAGTGTGTCTCTCTTCTGTACCTGTCTCTCTCTCTCTAGTTCAAATAAAGGAGGTTTACTTTCAGGGCTGTTTTTTTTTTACTGGTAACAGATAGTGGAACAGGTAATGATAAAAACAGTGTAAATCAGAATAAAATAAAATAAATTTGATGGTAACATGGTGGAAACAAACATAAAACTCTTCAATTACTTTAAAGGGAAGGGTAGATCAGGTGTGATACATAGTGTGTGAAAATATTCATGTAACCAAAGGAGAATCTCCCTTTAATCTGCTGGTAAATGTCACTCAAGGCTTTTGAAAACCTGCAGTTGTATGTGTTTTTTACACAGTTTAGAAATCTCAAGTATTTTCAGGACACTGCCTCAAGGGCAGATGTTCAAAGTAAAACAACTGGAGAAGAAACCAAGGGAGACAAGTGAGAGACCCAGTGAACAAAAATAACTTCTGTTGGTTTGGATGCATCAAGGAAATACAAGGTTAGATCACAGAGTAAAAATCCAATGTGCCTATCTTCCCTCAACAGGCCTAAAAGAGAAAATAACAAAAAGATTGTCTTTGGTCCTTGTGTCCTTAGGGAAGAGGTAAGGTTTTGTTTAAAAGAGAAATAAACTCAAAGTCAATACACCAAAGAACATGTTTTTCACATGTAGTTACGGACAACTTCTCGGTTTAGATAAAGCAAAATCTTAATCCACCCATGACAATAAATAAATAAAATAATGAGCAAAACATTTCAGTCATATATTAAAGAAATACTGTTTCTAGTATGCAGTCAAGGGTTGACTGGACATAATCTTGATATAATGTGTAGCAGCTGAAAATTAATATTAATTTTTAAAAAATCTTTCATTGAATTTACAGAGCCAAATTCCCACCTAGCACCAGAGCTCTGAATTGTGAGCATGACCTGCAATCTCCCAACCTATAATGTGCCACACCCTACTTTCAAGTCTTATTGTGTGTCCTATGCCAGTGAAATATAAGCATTCGGTGAAATAACTAAAGAAAGCAAATGGTCTCGTTATATATAGTAAATACTAATGTTTACACTGCCATAAGAATGATAACAATGTTTTAAACCAAAACATAAATTGCAGGTTTTTTTTTAAATAAACCATCTAATATGCTAAAGCGTACACCCCCAGTACAACAGCACCCATAAATCCATTACCAGCCATTAAGAGCCCCCTTTCATCCCATTAAGATAAGGGGTTTGATTATGACTGGATTAATACAAGACACCTCATTAGCCATGGTCACATGGAGGGTCCCCCATCTGCAGTCAGCCTACCAGACCAACAACCATATTTGTGTCTTTCACTTGAACATGATGTTGAACTCAGTCTGGGCTTAAGGTTTCATTTTCATTGCTCTGTCTGTATATATGCAGGATGTCTTGTGTAGTGTGAAATAGCCCTATATATAGTTTGTATAAAAAAGGGAATAAGGAGTAAAGTCATAGAGAACATACTTGAAAGGTTCTTATTCTTAAGGCCTTTGAAGGTATTCACAGGTGTTTTGACCTCTATGGAAGACATTTTAAGAGCAGTGTACACGTGTGTGTGTGTGTGTGTGTGTGTGTGCGTTTTATTCCATGTGGTTATAAACAGAGACTCACATGCTCTGAAACCTGCGACCGCGCTGAGGGAACACGCTTGTAATGTATACGCTACAAAATCGCAACGGTGTCGAAAGCAAAGGATACGGCACGTCTGCCTCCTCTATTCCAACATGGGAACGTAACGTCTCTGCAAGTGAAAATAGTGCATGGGGGTGAGTGGCAGAATTATGACGGGCTATTTTGACACCAAAGGACCTTAATTCGGTCGCATTCCCGACCGGCCGGCAAACTAGTGAGAATATCTTATTGAAACCTGACATATTGCTTGAGCCGAAATGAACCTGCCACCTGTCGGGCGCAAAGGCCTGTGAAACAAAGTAACAGGCTTCTATCGGTCACGGGATGCAAACATTTTATTGTCTGATAAGGTGTGCGAATGTGAACATTAATAATACTCAGTACAAAACCAGTATGTACAGCGTTGGCGCACAGTTGTTTGTCTTCCACTTTGTTCGCCGTTAAAAGACCAGTGCCTGTTTTTTTTCCGCAAGTGACTAAGATATAGACGTTCATTCCTATTTTGAGGTGCAAGAGGACAGTGCTAATTCTAGGGTCTTAAATATCGTTTTACTCGGTAAATCATTACAACGACAGCGTTCCTCAAAGTAATAACACACAGGGTTTGGTTTATTCCATTTATTTATTTGTATTAGTGGCTGGTGCAGACCGAGGACTAATTATGAAACGCACTGTACCTAATTAACGTAGTGGTTCGGGTTTATTGTTGTATTTCCCCACTGGAGGTCACTGTTTTACAAAGACTGTTTCCCATACGAGAACGAAAAACGGCTTCTGTCGGCGGCGAGCTGCGCGTCCCTGAGAAATCTCTCCACAGCGCTGCTCGTCCTGAAGAATTTGAAACTTCTGTTCTGCACGCAGGGAAGCGCACCGGGATTCGGGAAGGAGAGCCCCGGGTTTAACGGAAGAGAATACAAGACACCGGTCCGGTCCAGTGTCGAACCGAATTCTGGTACCATGGACGACCTAGGTGGGTGAGCCGTGTATCGGAGTCAGTTGCTGTTTTTTCACTCCCGATTTGTTTGGTCGGGAAGGGGGGAAATGGGAGAAAATAGCTAGCTGGCGGAGTACGTGGAGGTAGCTGGCAAGCTCACGCTATGATTTTAGCTACCTCGAACCGCAGCGTGGGCATCTGTAGACTGGAGGCCGCTTCGTAATCCTGGGTTTGTAGTGATAAGCCTGCTAGATCGGGGGCCGTATATGGAGTGAACATTCTGCTGCTGGTGGTCAGCTAACGTTAGCGTGCAGTTCAAAGCAGTAGAACCCGAAATGCGGACGAACTGAACTGGTAGCGGGCTAATTTTACACAGCCATACATTGCACTCATGCCACCCAAACGGGTTGTTTTATTGGTTAATTTCGTCGGGTATATGAACAGTTCTATGCCACCTTGTGTTTTTGTTAGCGACAATAGTTAAAACAGAAGGTGGTGCACTTGCTAACTTGGGTACTGGCTTGTTCTCCATCTAGTCAACTCTTTTTTTCTTGCTAGCTTGCTGTTGAGCTACCCCGTGGCGATGACTAACTTTGAACATCGAGTTTTGTTGTTGTCTGAACACGCGTGGCCGTGGGCATAGTTTGTAACTGGAAGAACATTGGATGTGCGACTAAATAATCAGATATTAAACTCAGTCGTGCGCTGTGGTTAGTTGTGGACTTTGACAGTGAGCCTACAATCTACCCTTGCTGCCACTTTGATTTGGGTTTGTTTGACGTGGATTCTATCATCGTTCTATCAGTGGATTCTTTCTATCGTTTGCTGCAGCTAAAATTGCAAACAAGAATTAACGTTAAAAAGTAGACCAGGTTAAGTTAGGTTTCCGTGCCGCCAGCATGCCCGAACGTGCTCATTCAAACTAGTGAAGTTAAATTAGCTGGCTGCGTCAGTCATAATTCTGCCTTCTTCCTGAGCGACAATATTGACGTTCATGCTGTATGGAGAAACTATTTGTTGCCGCAGGCGTAAGGTAATGACTGGATAAACCTTTGGAGGGAGGAAACAGGTTGCTCGATGGCTTGATGGCGTAAGCGATTTGGGGCGTTGATTTGTTAAGTTTGTTTAATCGCTTTCCACAGCCTACAGTTATTCGTAATGATAATTTCTATCTCAAAATAAACATTGTAGTAAATGCCGTTATTGCGCTCATATATATTGATTATAGGTAGGCTACACGTTATTGCTGCAGCATGTGTAATTGGCAGTTTGTTGTAGGTCATCAAAAATACATTTTCCTAAATCTTCTGGTCAGACGTTTTAGTGTTTCTTAGGAAACAATGACTAGTTCTCAGGAAGGAAAAATAAACGTATTTGGGAAACAATGCATGTCCGTATTACTTTTGTACTGCTATTGTATTTTTGGTTTCATGTCTCCATACTGAAATGTTAAATGGTACTGTTTCATTTAACAGATTAAGGAGGATGGTCTTGAAAGGAGAAATGTAAGGAGGAATCCTGTGTGCTTACTGTGCCGTTGTGAATTGGTCTAAACTGTCGGTTTGTTGGCCGGACAGAATGCTTGAAATTCAAACCGAGTTTCTCTGAATCTTGTAAAACCCGCATAAAGTGCACATTAATAGTTTTAGGCAAAGCAGTTTGATGTTGAATAAGTCTATTGTGACTGACATGTAAAAAGCATGGTCTGTTGATACCCTTGTGGTCTATTTATTTAGCCTTGGGACTTGGGTCTGTCTGTTTGTATGTCTGTCTGTCTATTTGGCTGTCTTTTGGGTTTAGTAATGACATTTTACCTGTAGAGGTCAAGGTTGAATAAAAGGGTGCACGGTCTGTGACTGGCCCTTATTGGCACATCATACATGGTTACAGATTGTTATTGATACTCATGACTGCCATGTGGGGAGAATATACCTGTTAATTCCTAAAGATTACATTCTATGTAATTTGGTCCAGTAGGGAACCAGAATTTAGTCCAGTTGGACTTGATTCGACCAAAAAATTCACCAAAACCCTGCCAAGGTTAAAAAGTCTATAGAAACAGTTAATTGCCTTGTCTGAGCTTTAGAAAACTACCAACTGGCTGAGAGCATCCTGTCATATTTCACTTCCTTCGATACTCCTGTCTCACAATGGCCACAAAAAAGTGACTGTGAGGCAGTTGTGTGCAGTCTCTCCGCAGTCTAACCGTAATCTAAAACTCAGCAACAAGGGTGTCAGTCCTGGAGCAAAAATAGAATCTTTTCTATTTTTTTCCTCTTGTTTTCCCCTGGTGCAGAGTGAAAAGCCAGAGGCATAAGTCAGTCAGCAATATGACAGCTGGCCAGCATATAGGGGAACATTATTTATTTTGCTTGAAAGGATCAATCACCTTTTAGCTGTCAGTAAAAATTCAGCACGAGTTCTGCTCTTTCAGCTTGGCTGTTGCCAGGTGTCAGTGAGAGTGCTTGGGCTGTTGTAATGGAAATGGCAGTCAGAGGTAGTATAAATGTGCTGTTATTGTGCAGTGTCAGTAACAACATACATGTAGACAGATATGTGCAGACCCCCCCCCACATCTGCTCTCTGACCCATTAGAGAATACAGAGGAGCCTTTTATATTTTTAGCAGAAGATTCTTCTCTCAGAATTGCTGATATGGCAGTGAGCAGGTAGAGTCACCAGTCACCAGTACGCTCTCAGGGTTCTGTTGTCTATTTCTGGCACCCACATAACCCCCTCCCGCTGTACTCGTGAAGTCCCCCAAGCACATGTGTGTTCTCACACATCCAGACCTCAGGCACTAACTTTACGATGACGTTTCTGTGTGTGCAGAAAATGGCGGTGTTAAAATTTCATCTGTTCTAACTGCAGAGAACTGCACTGCTGTCGCAGTTTCTCCATTACATTGCTGTTACAATGTCTCAATTGCACTACAATTACAGTGTGTCCGTTACACTGCTAATACAGTTTCTCCATGACACTACTGTTATGATGACTCCATTACGCTGCCATTGTGACTGCCTGTGATGAGCTGCAATTGCACACAGCTTCAGCATGTCCCGTTTCTGACTTTGAAGACAAATTAGTTGCTTTCTGTCAAAAAAATGCAAATGATGTTTTGCAGGTGTGTAGGGCCACATAATTAGAAGAGTAGAGAACAAGACATGCTGTCCACGTGCTGTGACAAAATTTAAGACTCCAAGGTTTATCAGAAACTTTCAAGTTTCAACAAAGTCTTTCATCAGTGACTTCTCACAGTCAGTGTCTCAAAAGGAGGGGAGAGGAAGAAGAAGCACTGTCACATGATCAGTGATAATCTAACCTGCCTGGCCATTTGAGCAGCTGGATTAAAACAGAGCTTTCTCTGCTCGCCTCCAGCGGTGGTTGCAGCTGATTCCTGGTCAGACTGCACTGCAGCAGACACTGACGGCTGTCTCCTGTTTGTCACATAAAGACAGAATTGAGATCTTTGTACAGCATCGCTTCAGCAGGCTTGTTGCCTATGTTTAGCCCTCCTGTGTTAAATGGAGGTTGAAGAGAGAAATATTAGTTCAAACATAGAGGTCAAGGGGGCATGTCAATGTTGGATATTGTAGACCTGCAGGTGAAGAGTTCTCCGTCTGTTGCACAGGGAGCTGACCTGAGGGTGGCAGGTCAGAGGTCAAAGGGCAGAGGTCTTCACCTTAAAAGACTCTGAAGGAAGAGGCATCAGATTTACGCTCACACACCCCTGAACAGTGTTAAAGACTGACTGACTGACTGAATGATTTATTTACAGTATCAAACACAGCAGTCGAAGAGGTTGAAAGAAGTTTGTTGCTTATGATAAATGTTGAAAGAAGTTACTTGCCTGGAGCTAAAGCTCTAAAAAATGGACTTCGATACTCCCCAAAACACAACACTTTGCAACAAAGCCATAGTCTAATGATTAGGGAAGTCCATTCAATGGAACTGCATATATGGGTTTCACTTGTTTCTGCTTTTAGTTCCGGCAGTCTGTATCTTCTTGCTGTGGTGTTTATTATTACCTGGCTGAAATGTTTCTCAGGATCTAAATCATAGTGAAAAGATTACTATGTGCTGAGCTCAGATGGCAAAGCCAGCAGTAAGATCTTTTATTTCCTTGTTCAACCTGCCATATGCTCGTTAGGGTAGGGTTTTGATAAGAGGCACAGATCAAAGTTCAGCAGAACCAGCCCCTGGCTAACAGTATGCTGGTCCAATAAAAGTACAGCTCTCCGCCATTTCTCTTTTCCCTATCAACATCAGATGCAGGCCATTTCCCCAGCTCCCCTGCTGAACTTGCAGCAACAAGATCAGAATGTGAAACTTTCTCCTGTTTGATCTTGGACTTAGAGGCTTGAAAAGTTTTTGTCTCTGTGTGCATCTATATGTGCTGGTGTTTGTGTGTGAGTATGTGTCTGTGTCTGTCTCTGTCTCTGTCTCTACATGTGTGTGGGCTTGTGTGTCACTTTGTGTCTCTGTGTGAATGCATGTGTGTGTGTGTGTGTGTGTGTGTGTGTGTGTGTGTGTGTGTGTGTGTGTGTGTCGAGGTGGTGTGTCACTGTAATCTGGGCTTTATTTGGCCCTGTTTTACCCCACATGTGTATGATATGGAGCCCAGGACCTGACCCTGAGCCAGATCTCTGTGCTCTGTGCTTAAAAGTGGTAATATTGAAGCTACTTTCTCCAGCTGAAAAAAAACCTACTCATCAACCACCTGCAGAGTTCAACATTAAGGGTTTCCTGATTGTGCAGGTCAAGTAAAAACATGTGTCTGGCAAATAAAACCAATCACTTGCCCAAGCGGGTAAGTGCTGATTCAGAGCAAATTCAGCATATCATTTTGCAAAATCCCTGGTTTCAGTGTGCCTGCTGTCATTTTGTGTAAAAAAGGAATGATACTGGTCACATTGGGTCCTGTTACCAACCGTAGCTTAGCTTTTGACCAATAACTAGCTACTTGTAACAGTGGTAGTGGACTACATCAACTTCCTGGTGTTACAGAGTGCTATAAGGCGCTGTTTTTTTCCCTGCACACCTTTCACGGCTGCTTACAGGCTCACCCTCTTTTCTCTCCTGGTGATCTGTTTTAACTGATTTGCCTCACCTACCTGCATTGTAATTTAATTTGCAAAAAATTAGTGCTCTCAGCTTCAGCTCTGCAGCTCTGTATTTACAACATACAAAATCATTAGCAATACATGTCTGAAACAGTAACCGTCTAGCTGGTAAGTGTAACCTCCATAGCTAAAAGCTACATACATGTAGATTTGTTGCTACCTTGCTAACCCTTGGCAAGCTTACCTTAGCTAACTAACTAGCCTGCTAGTTAATTAGCCAGTTATAGTTGTAGTTATAGTAGTAGCTAATGTTATTTTTTCTGTCATGAAAAGTGGAGTTTTATCATGTTCATGTTCCTCACACTTGCTGAAGCAGTGCGATACAGACAGTTTATGGTCAATTGGGCAGTGACAGCGGCTCAAGGTGAACCTTGCGTGAACCTATGCGACTTAAGGTCTCCAGTTTGGAAGCAGACATCCTCTCACTCACGTGTCATCAGTGGGAGGGAGTGGGGTGAGCACAGTGACAGTTACTTAGCCACGTTAAAAAATGTGTAATATTATTCATGCCAAGTACTGTACAAATACAACCCTGGGACAGATCCAGTGGATCTCTGCATAGGGCGAATAATTGATGAAGTAAATACACAGGTGATCAAATTGATTAAAACAGTAATTTTATGCATTTAATTTACAGTTAAACTATGGCATATTTGGGAAAGTAGGAAGTTAGTGAAGACGGGTATATTTCTGACACATTTGCATGACTGAGCAAGTGAGAAAAAACCATAACGTCGCACCCTGACCTGAATGCAAGGTAGAAAAAGGTCACAAATCTTTCAAGGGAACAGTACTTTACCAGTTTCTCCACTCACAGGCTGAGCAGAGGATGTATCTCCAGTTTAGGCATAAGGTGTTCTCACAGGCCGTGATCAGCTGTACCTGGCCAAAAGCCCTTCCAAGTGTGTCCCGCACTCTGCTGCGGTCTGCGCCGCGTTGGAAATAACTACGAAGGAAATGCTTTCTCTAAATGCTGAGAAGGGGTTTGTTCACTTGGTCCAGTTGTTTGGTTTGATGAATGTGTCTGCAAGTTGAAATCCTCATCCTTTTCGTGATGGTTTGTCACCCCACTGTGTACTCAGAATAACCACAGGAAGAAATAAGTCACCCTTCCTAGTAACTTCCTCTGCATAGCTCTCTTTTTAGCTGAGCAGACTTTAGATGTCCTTTACTGGCTACTGGCCAAGGAGAAAAACTTTTTCAGTTGCGTTCTACTGTCAGACGCCCAGAGGCTGGTCCAACCTGTGCTGACTGCCTTGTTGATCTTGTCTGTGTCTCATCCTCCATGCTGTAATTGCTTCCTGAGGATATAAATATTTTTTGGCAGAAAACATGACCAGCCGTAAGGTTTAAGGAAGGAACAAACGCATCCCTGGAGTCTGTCTCTGAGTGTCTTCCACTTTTTATGTGTCCACTAGAAAGCCATCTGGTCACATACATCATGAGAACGGCGACAGGTCAGACTGATGGTCACATTTATCATGAGAACGGTGACAGATCAGACTGGCGCTCTTGTCTTAATGTGGTGTGGATGCAACTTCAGACGGTTGTGGGAGTGGAGTTGAGGCCACAAGTGTTCCAAGTTGATTTCAGCTGCTCCCTCTTTGTCTTTCAGGTGGAGAGTATGCATGTACAGAGGGTAGAATGTCAATATATGACTTCAGAAATAAAAAAGTTGCAAAGTTAAGAGGGTAAAAAGTTTTTGTTTTTTTTTTGGGGGGGGTGAATTTTGTACCGCAGTTTGGGGGGAAAAAAAGCTGAGTTCGTTGAAGAAGTAAGTGCCTCTGTTGGGATGTAACAACAGATCAGTAAGTTGTCAGTGTTGTGGTGTACAATGGAAATGAACTAGGACACACAAACAAGCAGAACTTAGTGATGAATAGAAAGATACAGGTTATGCACGTATTTGAAATGGGATGAAATAATTTCAACTATTAAAAACCTCACACCATTGATGCTAAGAAATATTTTGTGTACTAATTTCTTACAAAATATGACTAGTTGGCTGATAGTAGGTTGTTCAGGGTTTCAGTTCCTCTGTCCTAGTATTATAGCCACTTTACAATCATCCAAACCATAAAAAGACACCATGAAGTCATTTGTAAGTAAGTAAGTCCTCCTCTTATTGAGCACAGATAAAATGGCAGTTTTTTCCAGTTCAGTTGCTTTTTAAAGCTGCTGGTTGCTAACGGTTTTCTTCATGTGAAAACATCACTTCATTGAGTGCATCCATGGACTGGACTGCAGGCACAGTTCCAGACTCCGCTGGTGGTCATCATTATAAGATCCAAAAGATTCGGGGGAAGGAGGGGGGTTGAGGTCACTCTTTCAGTGTGATTGAGAACACTGCTTGATGTGACACAGCCCCAGACATGCCAGAGAGAGAGTTGGAAATGAAATATTACATCTTTGTAATATTCAATGTGGTGGCGATGCTCTTGATAATAACCACTCACTGATGTAATGCTGTAGTCTACTGCGTGTTAGATGATTTTGCATGTGGATGACTATTATTTTGGGGCAGCAGTGTAGCATAGTGTTAAGGATGAGGATTCGTAACCAAAAGGTTGCCGGTTCACTTCCCTGTTGGGGCACTGCTGCTGTACTCTTGGGCAAGGCACTTAACCCAAAACTGCCTCGGTTAATATCCACTGTAAATGAGTAAATGTGTAATATGTCTAAACGGGTGATATTTAAAAAAAAAAAAAAAAAGTAACCTATGTAAGTCACTCTGGGTAAGAGTGTCTGCTAAATATCAGACACACTGGGGAGGGAGAGATTGAGAGAGTGATGGAGAGAGAGGAAGAAGCCAAACCTGATGAGCTGCGTGAAGGCACATGATTCGTTCTCAGGGAACTAAAGAGTCACTCAGCACCTCTGTGGAGTGTCTGTCTACAACAAACAAGATACTCACATACACACGTATGTACACACACATACTCAGGCTCTCATACAGACACACAGGAAAACTCTGCTTTTTGGCTCAGAGACAGTGGCAGTTGTCTACCAGCAAATGTTGAGGCCAGTGAAATGTTGCTCAAATATTCCGTGTTCTGAGCTTCAGCGCTTGTCTTCTTCCCTCTTTGTTTTGGGCAGAAGGACACAAAGGCCGGTTTGTCCAGAGCACCGCTGACCGTCTCACACTGCCTAGCACACAGGAAGCGGTCTGCATTTCAGAGAAGCTGTTTGTTTAAAACGAAATCTTTACCAGAAGTGGGAGAGTGTGTGTGTGTGTGTGTGAGAGAGAGAGAGAGAGAGGTGTTCTTCCAAGTTCATGAACCACTCATTTAAACCTGCCTTTAAAACCAGTGTTTTCTCATATTAACGTCCTACAGTTACACGCACTGCACAGCCTTACCTCCTCCGATTCCCAAAAACTGTTAATTCATCTTTGGTGAAGTTAGTTCATTTTTCAGAGCAAGATTTCATTAAACGTGCAGGTGTGTGACAACTGATGTAGGCTAACTGTGTGTCGTGCTGCACGTTCCACTCCCTAGTGATGACATGTTCTGTTGTCCCCCCTGTGAGGTTTATAAGGCATTAAAAAAACAGAGAGAAGCCACACTTCTATTAACAGCTTCCTCTTTCCTACCTCTGTGTTGGTGTGGTTTTTTTTTTAAGCTCCAGACTTCCTCTCATCGTGTTGCTTTGCCCTGACAGGGATGAGCTTTTTGACCCATCCTCAGAGTGATCCTCCTGATGGTCTTCTGTAAGGTACTGCACAGTGTGTGTGTGAAAAGCCTTTATAGCAGGACTTTATAGCTGTCTGTCTCTTTGATGGGATTTATAATGATGGGCAGTTTGCCGAGCTGGAAATGTAGCCTGGCATTCTGGGTAACTGTCAGTGGGCAAAAGGCCATATGGAGTCCACCCTCAGCCATATCTGCCTCTGCATATTTTACTTACTTCCCTTTTTGTTATGTTTAATGTGGTGAGGATGGCATTGTGAAGTGGTTAACGGACTGGGGTTGTTCCCGGCAAGCCGCAGGTATGATTCTGAAGTGTGGTACTGCCTTCGTTCCTATAACAAGAGTACTTTACCTGAATTGCTCCACTGTATTATATAGCTGTCCTGTACTTATGTTCAATATGTTAAATACCAAGGATAGCCTTGCCAATCAAATAAAGGCTCTGCGCTCAGCTAGACTGGCTGTGTAGGTCCGGAGTTATCATTACCTTGAAACCATGATGGCAGGATTATGGTGTTGCACAAAACGTCCCCGTGTACATCTCTTAAGGCTTGCAGAAAGCAGAGGACAGGCTCTCAACAAACTGTCTTTCACTCCCTCTTGCAGTTACTCTCTCCCCCACTACCTTACTAAGTCCTTCTTTCTCTCCCTTGTTCCTTTTCATTCCCTGTCTCTCTCTCTCTCTCTCTCTCTCTCTCTCTCTCTCTCTCTCTCTCTCTCTCTCTCTCTCTCTCTCTCTAGTTAGTGACATGGCGGGCAGTTGTTTGCTGTGCAGAGACTGCTGGCCTCAGACAGTTTGTACATTCTACCACAAGCCGGGGAGAGAGAGGAGAACTGGAATGAGAGAGAACAGGAGAGAGTGTGTGACAGTGAGAGAGAGAGACTGACTTTAAAAAAAAAATGTTGCTCCTTAGCTGTCAAAGAGCTGGAAAAACACAAGAGGAAAGTGAAAAGTATTACCAAGCACTTCAAACCAAAGAGCCTCTGTCTGAACAGCGAGGAGGGAGGGAGAGACCATAATCTGTGATCTGTATCCGTTTGGTGTGGCGACTGTATTTATATGCTGCAGTGCATGGCGTGAAGTGGATGTGCTGTGCTCAAACTTCTACACACGTGCAATGCTGATAGCAGAGCCTTACGTCGATACAAATCACAGTACAATGCGCATCTCAACATATCATCAAACATGCTCTACTTCTTTGTACAGAGATAAGCTCATAACCAGGCATGCATGCAGTTTCACTGCCTAGATGTTAATTTCCTTCGGTAGCTATAGGTCATTGTGATTGACTGACAGACTTGGTATTTTATGTCTCATGCAACTGACATTTTATTTTTTGGCTACGTTTCTTTGACATATGATGACAGGTTTTTAACAGTGCATGTTTTTATTTATTTTTTAAAAGGCTTGATACAGGTCTCTTTAACAACAGTAATATCGTTTAAGAATAAAAAAAATCAACTGCGTCAATAAGTGGTGACAGGCCTAATATTGATGGATATAAAAGTTGAAAAAGGATCTGTGACAGCTCTGTCCTGAGGGCCAGGGTTGGGTCAGAACCTTCACACTCACAGAGATAGATTCTCATCTGACTGAATGTCTACACCAACCAGCCATTTCCACTTTTTTGTTTAATCGTTGTATTTCAGTATAGTTATTGTTTTCCACATTGCAACCTTCTGTCTCTCTGTTGTACAGTCTCCCAACTTGGTTTGTACTGTCTTAGGTAGATATCAATCCAGTGCTCATTCCCTAACCCTGGGAACCTTGAAGGCACTGTCTGGTATGTGATTTCCGTATGGGTGGGTAATGGTAAAATGGCAGTGACTGTGGATGACCTGTAAGATTGTGCAAGAGTGTGTTTTCCAGGCTTGTCTGATGTCCTTCACTGAGTCCCCAGACTGATTCAGAAGTGCCTGTCTTATTAGGGACAGAGTTTGTATGCCTCATCTCCATTCTGCCCCTTCCTCCTGTGTCACCAGGACTGGGTTAGGTGTTTTTGTAGTTGGGGCGGGAGTGGTGGGGGGATGGGGTTGCTAGCCACGAGGCTCGCCGTGTCTCTGCTATAAACAGGCCTGACGCCAGCTCTCCTGCACAGCAGCTCATCTCAGTGGGAGAGGGCCCTCGCGTCAGACGTCCGACATGCAGGAGCTGTGTCTGATACCTGATAGCCTCACCATGGTGAATGTTACACACATTTCAGAACTGATCCTGGCTCTCTGTACTTCAGAAGGATGCTTCTGTTTTTTGCTTGAGTGTGTGTGTGGATGTGTGAGCACGTGTGTGTGTGTGTGTGTGTGTGTGTGTGTGTGTGTGTGTGTGTGTGTGTGGATGTGTGAGCACGTGTGTGTGTGTGTGTGTGTGTGTGTGTTTGTGTGTGTGTGTGCGTGTGTTTGTGTGCATGTATGCATGTGCATATCTACGCATGCGTATGTGTCTTGTGAACTCCCTTAATGGCTGTAGTAGTATTACAGTATTACATTACACTGCGTTACTTACTCTTTAAGTAAACGCTCTGATCCAGGGCAAGTGTCATACCACACATTTTTCCATACAATTCTGGGCAAGTAACTAAACTTAAAGTACCCTTCTCAAGGTTACAAATACAGCATTCAGCCTTTCTGCTGTGTCACACTGATCTTTTTCTGCTAGTTAGAGGAGTTTGCTGAAGTTTGGTATGTGTTTTCAGTGTTTCATCTCTGGAGGGAACTTGCAGCGTGTATCTGAGTAAGAAAGACCCCCTTGTCTCCTTCACATGGCTGTCTGACACCAGTTCCTCTGACTCATCTTAAAAACGATACTCTGTCTCAGACATTCAGTCTCCAAATCCTTTAGCAGTGATTGGCCGTTCCATCCAAAAAATAATTTCTGTAACTCTAGAAATTGACAGACAGACAGAGACACAGACAGACATGTCTGTCTGTCTCTGTCTGTCTCTCTCTCACTCTCTCTCTCAAACACACACACACACACACTTGATGATTTTTTTTGCTGTATTTAAGTTGCTTTCCATTGAAGTCAATGGTGTCTAACACACCCCTGCTGCTGCCATGCACCTACATGATTAGCCAGCTTGGCTTGAATTCTTTTTTTGTGACTGCTGGCTGAGCATTTTAACACACAAGCATATACTTATTACATATCTGATTCTTTTTCTCTCTTCTCCTCCCTCTTTCAGTTCTGATCAGCTCAGTTCATCTTATTTTCTCTCTCTAATGGTTTTAAATATAAATGGACAGCTAGTAATGACAGTTCAGCTTGATATGCTTGATGTATTTGACTTTGTTTTTGTTTGGGTTTTTTCTTATTTGATTAGATTTTTTCTTTCTTTTTCTTTCCTGTCTATTTATGTTGTTATGACAGCTACTGAATAAAAATCTCATAGCCTCTCTTCTGTAATTCCCTGCTCTCCGTCACCTTTTCCTTCTCCCTTTCTCTTTCTCTTTTCCTCTCTCTCCTCCTCTCCCTTTCTTGCTCTCTTTCTCATTTCAAAGTAGACATGCAATAACATGTCATGAATTCCCAGCTCACCTTCCAGCCCATCAGATACAGAGGGAGAGTGGGAGGGAGGGAAAGAGGGAAATAGAGAGGGGGGGAGGGAGAGGTAGAAAAAGAGCAAGATGAGAGAGAGAGAGAGAGAGAGAGACATGCTGATACAGGGAAGGAGGGAGAGGGAAGGATAGAGGGAGGGTGAGAGAAGGGGTGGAGTTGAGAGGGAAGGAAAAAGAAGGAAGGAAATGAGAGGGAATAAGGGGGAAGTATAGAGGGAGGAAGGGAGAATGGAGGAGATTACAGGGAAGGAGAAAGAAGGGAAGAGATGAGAGGGAGGAAGAGGGAATGATGGAGGGAGGGAGGGGGAGATACACAGATAGATGACAGGAATGTTTTAATGCCAGTTCTGTGCTTGCCTTGTGGTGAGTGGTAGGTATATTTCTAGCTCGTGTGTTTTCAAATTTAACACATGAACATTTCTGAGGTTAGCACATGTGCACTAGGATGTGGGGGTAACGGCAGGAGAATGTGCTGTCTCTGTTTGCCGTATGTAATTACATGCAGACATTAAAAGTATGTGCCATTGGCAGGTGTGGTTAGTTCTGAGTTTGTGTGTTTTCGGAAGCTGTTTTTCTCACACTGTTGTAAACCACCCCCAGAGCGCCCACATGTAAATAAACCTCACACAGAGCGTCCACAGGTAAATAACCCTCACACAGAGCGTCCACATGTACGTAACCCTCACACAGAGCGTCCACATGTACGTAACCCTCACACAGAGCGTCCACAGGTACGTAACCCTCACACAGAGCATCCACAGGTACGTAACCCTCACACAGAGCGTCCACAGGTACGTAACCCTCACATAGAGCGTCCACAGGTGCGTAACCCTCACATAGAGCGTCCACAGGTACGTAACCCTCACACAGAGCATCTACATGTCCCCCCTGCTGTGCTTATGACACAGCCTTCCTCCTCTCATCACCATTAGATTATGGGCCATTGGAGAGGTGCTGTGTGGGTTCAGAGAAGGTACATCTGTCCTTCTCGTTTTCTGTTTAGGGCACTGATGTGTTCCTCTTTCCTTGTGGTGATCTGTTGTGTGGACTGCATATTGCTTCACTGCTTATAGCTTCACCCTTGTTGGTATGACAGTGGTATTGGGTTTGCGTTGTCAGTTGCGTATAATGAAAAAAAACCAGTAACTGGAAAAAGACAGTAGCAATAATTACATTAATAATAATGGGCATGAGTATCTATATTTTTTGTGATGAATTGTTGCGGGTCACACTTGGAAACTGATCACTCTTTTGAGTGTTTTTGTGCTGCAAACGAAGATGATTGTCCACACTGAACACTCACTCAAACGTATACTTTTAGTTTTTGTGTATGTGAGCGCTCCTGTCTGTGTTGATGCACATGTGTCTGTATCATATGTATCTGTTTATGTATCTGCATGTGCCAGTGTGGATTGCCCTCATGCAGCCCACAGGATGTGTTTATTTGGCAAGCAGGATATCCTGTGTGGTGTAATGGAGGTTTTGACAGGAAGACCAGCATTCCTTCAGGATCTGCTGAATCAAGGCTCTCCAGCACTGATGAGGAGAGATTCCACACCCTTCATCTCTGCTACTGAGCATGCTCACATCCAACAGGGCTTCTCATCCCTGTTGCTGAATAGGCATATCCCACAGGGCTTCTCATCTCTGTTACTGAACTTGCTCAGATCCTGGGGGGCCTCATCTCTCTCACTGAGCATGCTCAGATCCCACAGTGTCTCTGTGCGTGCTCAGATCAGACAGGGATGGGAGCTTGGAGCCCTGCTGCTCTCGTGGCATAATTAAAACATACATTATTAAATCGTTAATTTGATCAGGCCTGGAATTCCCCTTGGTTACACAAAGGAAAGCATTTTCTCACAGCAGTGTAGCTCTCTCCAGTGTGTGTGTGCGCGTGTGTGTGCACGCGTGTGTGTGTTACTTTGAATGATTGGGTTGGGTGGCTGCAGCCATTGTCCAGGGTAATAGGCAGTCTTAGTTTAACCTCATAGATGATCTATGTTCAGGAGCAGAGGTACACCATCTCTCTCCAGAGCACAACAGCAGTGCCCTGCCTCGACCCCAGCACCATCACCAGTACAATCACATGCTTTTCGGTTTGGAATGTGGATACATGCAAGGAAGCTTTCAGACCTTAAGAGGGTGTTTTTGTGTTGGAAAGCTGGGCTTAACCATGTTTATTTGTTATGGATTAGAGTCAGCAAGCCCTCACAGTGCTGGTCAACTAACAATAAGCTTTGTTTTTTATGTGACCTCAATTGAAAGTCCTCTGGTACTTGTGCTCACACCGTCTCACAGGTGTGAATTCACACATACAAAAGATCGGAGACGTGACTGCCCTCTGATAAAGCATCTGTTCTCCTTTTTTCTTCACTTATGCAATTCTGGCAAGATCACCAGAACTCTTCCTCCTTTAAGTAAACAAATATGTTTTTGGTCTGCAGTATCACAGGAGCACATTTTATTATACTTATGGTGTAGTTCTTCACAGTCGCCACAGGGGGGAGCTGTGGCATGCTGAGGAAGCTGCTGACTTCCAAATCCCTGCAGCCCTTGTGGAGGAATGTGTCAGGACCTGTCAGATCTCCGTGAACATGGAGAGGAGATGCGTGCTGTTTGCTGGTGATTCCACCAGTAAGAGTAAGGCTTGATTTTACATGAAGGTTGATGTTCTGGAGTGTTTGAGTGCTATCAGAGCTGTCCTGCCTTTGTTTAGTCTGTGGGCAATGACGCTGATGAATGAAACTGTGTGCAGTATGCACGTTATAACAGCCAGTGGCGTGAGTGGTGTGTGACACCCCTTCCTGTGTGTCTAATTCTCCAGCATTGAGTGCCCACTTGGCTGGAATCCTCTCTCAGACAGAGGTCTATACAGGTTATAGCCTCAGGTCCTCTTCCAAGTTCTCTGTAGCTTTAAAATGAGGTTCCTGCAACTCCATGGCTTCTCGCCTGGTCAAGCAATGATCCTGGTGCTCTGAAACTTCATGATGTAAAACGGATGTGCAGGTTGTCCTAAACGTGCAGGTGGAGGAGGTAAAGAGGTAGCTAAGTACATGGCCCTGACCTCTGTGGGCCTGACAGCTCCAGCTCTCCTTGGGGCTCTGGCAAGATCAGGGTACGTGGTCAGTACATGGCACACGTGCAAGAATCTTTCTCAGAAACATGCTAAACAGGACGTCATGCTGGAAAACACTCCCAGTGAAAGAGTACTCTTCTCTGCAGTGTACTGTTTTGACTGTCAGAACCAGCTGATACTGATATATAATGATATCGGTTGACGTAAAGCAGCATATTGTAGATGATTTAATGTGCATGCTTCTCAATACAGGTCCTACAGCTCAATCTGAAATGGATTTCAACTATAATAATGGAGTATATATGAAAATGATAGGGTATATATAAGCAATTGCTGTCATCACAGGCAGGCATTGAATGACCTCTACTGCACTGAGATATGTTGTGCAGTTGTTTGGATAGCGTAAGATGGTTTACCAGCAATAAACCTCCTGTTAGCGGAAGCTGCCACCACAGCAGGGCAGACCTGTTTACCGTCGTGACACACCCATGAAATTAAAGAGCTTGGCCTGCACAGGGAGTTAGGGAAGCGCTTTGCAGGTTAGACTGAAGCGCGCGTTCATGAGCCAGACTTTTGCAGGGTTGAGAAACGCTGTGGATGGTAGACGCACCTGATTGAAGGTGGTGGAGGAGGGGCTTAAGCCTGCTGTTGCTGTCGAACGCTGCCCACCGGCAGAGCTCTTGTGAAACTTTGCGATTGCACAACATCCTCGCTGCTAGACGCAACTTCCACAGCAGAACAGCGGATCTGCTTATTCATGGCCTCGCTGATCACGCCCCCCCCCCCACTGCTTCTCAAGATGATGTTACAGCACACGATTCGCCTGCAGGCATTACTGTGTCCTGGCTGTCCAAACTTGCACCTCCAAACACTGGCAAATATCACATCTGCACACCAAACGTGCAGCGCCTCTCTCTCAGTATTGCTGGAAGTTCTATATGCGGCTTTTCAGGAATCCAGGTGGGGTCACACGTCCCATCAGCCCCCCCCCCCCCCCCCCCCCCCAATCCTCAGTTCCATTTTCTGTTTTTTCATTATGACTGCATTATGAGAGTCTTACATTTCCTCAATATAGACAGATGACAAATTCTACACTAGAAGCTGATTTGTTGTATGTAGACCAAGTAAGCAGATTCACACAAGGTAAATCTCAGTTATACATACCCATGCCTGTGCAAGAGTAGCAAGTGGACAACTCCTTGAAACCAGTTAAAAAATGAAAGCTAAACACCATTTAAAGCATTTACTGGTGGCTGTCCTGAGGCATTTATATCTCTATATATTACTGATATGTTCACGTTTTTCAACATTATTGTTGAAACCTGATTTCATGTTCATGTCTGCGTCTGATCCCCAAATACATTGTGAAGCGCTGCCTGTTAGCTCACATATTATTTATGAGTACAATGGATATAACTGGATATCCATATATGGCTGTATTCTGCACAGTAAAATTGTAAAATGGCTGAGAATGAGATTAGACAATATCAACAGCTCAGATAAGCTTGAAGTCTATCAAGATGGAGAGTAGGTATAGCAGACAGGATGTGCACAGTAATTTGCACTTTAATGAAGAAGCAATACAGAATGGTCTTAAAGTCCCAGTCTTTTTCTCTTAAAGATTCGCATCCTGAAGATTTGGATCATTACGAGTGATTGTTTTTATCAGTCTTTCCTGTGAAGTGAACTCCTGGAGTTAAAAAGGGGGGGGGGGGGGCAGGTTTAATGAGTAGCGTCTGGGTGTTTGCGGTGTGTCCCTCCCACACCACTCCCTTACAAGGAACGGCACTCACTGTAGATAAGGGCACAGCTTTCCTCTTTAAGCGCTCTGTCAGGTCTGTCTCTCTCCTGCCACACGCACAATCACACAAACACGCACAGTCGAAGTGCCGGAGCCCGCTGAAGACACTGTGAGTATTACCTCTCAGCTTCAGCTTTGAACAGATAGAACAGGATTGGCAACGTGAAGAAAATCCATAGCCCTCAGCTACACAATCGGCCTCTCCTCTCTCCTCTCTCCTCTCCTTGTCTGTTGTGTATTGTTAGGGAGCAGCTGATGGCAGTGTCTAGGTTAGAGCTGTGAGCAGTTCAGAGTCTCGTCTGTGGTCTGAAGTCACATCTGAGGGTTATGCTTGACTTTGGTGTGCTCAGATTTTGGGGTGCTTTGTTACGATACTTCTGAGTTTCATCCAAATACTTGCAGTGACTTGAACTCAATACTGTCTGACAATTCAAGGCTGTTTACTAAGTTTACTGTTCTTTTTTATTGACCATTTCTGGGTTGGCCCCATCCCGTCATACTCTGTGACTGGAAAAACTGTCAGTGTGATAGCTGTTTTCAGGTGTAAGTCTCTGAAAGTCCTGTGTGCCAGCAATACCTCTGTACTGTAATTCAAACTGGGCATGAGACCAAATGTTCGCACATGCTAATATGCAACCATGAGATCACCAATCGATTACTTGGATGAGTATGAAAACCTTCTTTAAAGGATGAGAAACATAGTGAAGAAGAATAGTTTTATTCAGTCCCCTTAATATTCACAAGAGAACCTAATGGCTTAAGGGCTTAAAATACACTTTTGTAAGTCGCTTTGGATAAAAGCATCTGCTAAATAAATAAATGTAAATGTAAAAATAACAGATAACTGATACATGTTGTTCAATTTCCTGCTCAAGAGAGTATGTGAACTCAGTGAGCCATTACTTACACAGAACGATCTGGAGTTTCATACAGTCCTTGTGGGGCAAAAAGCAGGGTTTAATTAATTTGAACATTAAGTTTTGTGGGGGCCATGGACTGTGTACTTATCAAACTAATCTAAATGCACATCTCTAACTCAAACAGTGACTCTGTTCCAGTATTAGAGGTAGTGGAGACTTGACTCGAGACTGCACAGTCGATGTGGAAACGCACTGAATTACAAGCTTGTTTGAAACAGGTGTGGTTCACATTTAACTCTAAGAGTGCCGACTTCCTTAATTCTATGCACAGAGAGGTTTACAGAGTTGATGTACTGACCGCACGCAAGCTTGCATGCCTTCATGTGCAGTTTGTATAACAGAAATGTAACCTGTGGAGATTTATGTCCTGCATACGGTATGGAGCAGTACAGGTGAGGTGAAAGGTTTTAAGACTAGAATGGGTTTGTAGATGATCCACAGTTTCTTTTTGAGAGCGTAAATGTGTGTTGCTATGGGCACAATGGGGCCAGCAGGAGCTCCTTCAGTCTTTGCCTATTATTTTGAGTTCATTTTATGCAATATCGGGTAACTGTTATAAAGTTCAAAGTTCAAAGTTTATTGTCATATGCACAGTAAAGAAACAAGTTCCCTGTACAATGGAATTCTTCCTTTGCCTTCCACTTATGAATGCCGTTAAGAGTAAAACACAAGAAAACACAAGAATTTAAGAAAGAAAATATATAAAAAAGGTCCGAGAGTGTAAGAAAAAATAAATAAAGGATATATACATTAAATGTGCAAAAAGGACATCAGTGCAGTGTAGGATGTGCAATGTTGATGCAATGTCAGTTCCATTCCATTGCACAGTTGGTTGCGGTGTGGGTGTGTATGTGTGAATGTATGCATGGGCTAGGCCGGGGAGGTGTGTATTTGTTTGACCCATTCAAGAGTCTGATGGCTGTTGGATAGAAGCTGTTCCTTAGTCTGGATGTTCTGCATTTCACACTTCTGTACCTCTTGCCAGAGGGTAGAAATGTGAACAATAATTGACATGAGAACTGCTAAAATGTTTGGGTTTCAGAATGATCTGGAAGAGCTCTTGCCTACATGAGCTGACTGCCTATCTGTGCGCATGCACATGTAGGGTTGTGTATATTTTGGGCGTCAGGATGCGGGCTGATGATGGTCATGTACAAATATAAGACCATATTTTCTGTGTGGAGAAGTAAGGTAAAGCGGAGTCTGACCTAGTGTGTCTGTCTGTGGACACTGTTTAGGTCTACATTACTGTCCAGAAATGTCTGTTTTGTACTTAGTTGTTTTTAACTTGTGAGGCAGCAGGATTATGGGACAGAAACATGCTTAGTCTAAGGTCTAGTAAATCCTTTTATTCTGGCTATTGCAGACGCCTTGCTGGCAGACCTGGAGTCCACGACTTCCCACATCTCGAAGCGACCGGTGTTCCTGTCTGAAGAAACGCCCTACTCTTACCCCTCAGGACACGCCCCCCAAGATGTTTTAATCCCGCCCCCAGTGCCCCCGCCACCCTCTGCTGAGGCCTTGAACGGAACAGTGCTCGAACCCGCAGACTCCTATCACCCCTCCCCACAAGTACGTCCGAGGATGTTTGTGAAGATGGTGATGGTGCTGATGACAGTGGTGACAGTGTGATATTACTAAAATAGTTAGGCGGAACCTCAGTATATTCTCAGATGCATAAATGGATAATGCGTAAAAGCTGTAAGATATGTGAGTCGCTCAGGATGTGAGTGTCTACTAAGTTAAAATGTCATTGCAAATCATGATGGTGGTGAGTGTTGTGATTAGGGTTGGGTATCGTCTGGGTGTTTTCCGATACCGTTGCTAAAGCGATACTTTCAAAACGATACCGGTGTTTCAACGGTACCTGAACCGATGCTTAAAAAAAAAAAGCACAAAATGACGGTCAACGACATTAAAGAACGGCTTTTTTATTGGTAAGGCAAGTTTGAACTTGAAATTGAACAATATATTAACTGTCTAAAGTATACTTAAATATGTAAATATAAATACAAAACACGTAACAAATGTTAGCATTATTAGCATATGTTTTCACTCATTATCTTTGTAGCCATGTGTTTCTATCTACCACATGGAAGCAGCATAGTGCTGTTGCTATGATATCAGCATTGAATAGACACGAGTGGCGTGTTTTCCCCCAGAAGCATTTCACATGGCCTCGGAAAACTGGAGGTGTGCTCAGCATCAGGTATGACTAAAGGGAAAAAAATACGGGAAGAAACCTAACGCCACATTCCGGGGATAGCTGCTATTGTGTTAAAAATACTTATAGTTGTTCGTCCATCACAAGTGATGAAGACCACTTAGTCATCCGGGGGTTGACAATCGATGGCTGCGGAGATGGCTGATGAGGCCGATGCGTGCCCCGGAAGGTTCTGGGACAGTAAGGACAAAGGATGGTAGTCACACAAGGGAGAGGGTTGTTGACGCGCTCATTCGCGCTATTCGATGTATCACGACGGCTATACCGCCCAGCCCTAGGCTCAGGTATTTAAGTGGCACTGAAATGAGGGACCGAAATGTGCATTGCGATTCCGTCTGGTAGATACCGGTCGTATAGGAACCGGTGCCAAAGTGGTACCCAACCCTAGTTGTGATTGTGATGATGATAGTGATGATTGATGGTCATATTGGCAATGACAGTAATATGATATGAACTGATTGAATGCGCTAACGCCCTGTACCCGCCCCTCCCCAAACCCCTTCCAGAGGAGTTCGTGGTCCCGGGACAGTAGCAGTCCCCCGCTGTCGCAGACAGAGGAGGAACACGTGTACAGGTACGCCACAGCTGACTCCACGCTGCAGACTCCACAGTCTGAGGCGGCTCCGCCCCCTCTCCGCACTGAACTGCTGTAGCTTACTCAAGGGCCCTAATCAATGTAATCCTATGCAGGTGACGCTGGTATTCACTGCAGTGACAAAAGAAGTCTGTGTGTCTGTGTGAGCTAGTGTGTGTGTGTTTCTCACTGTATGTGCCCGGTGGTGTGTGTATATTACTGTGTGTATCTGTTTGTCCGTGATTGTGTGTGTGATGATCTCTGTGTGGTTGTGTGAGATTGTGTGGTTCCATCTGTGTGTGTGTGTGTGTGACTGGCTATGTCTGTGTATCTGTGTGTGCGCGTTAGCCAATGCCTCCCTCTCTCTCATGCTCCCACCAGTTTTCCAGTGAAGCTGAAAGCTGACGCTGCAGACCCCGCAGCGATGAGCTCGTCTCTGGGCAGTAACCTGTCGGAGCTGGACCGCCTGCTGCTGGAGCTCAGCTCCGTTCAGCACAGCACGCCCTCATTCGCCACTGAGGGTACGCCTCTGAAATCCCAACCACAATTTCCTCTTCAGCATGTGAAAAGCTCCTCTTAAACTGCTCTGGAGTGATCTCCTGGCTTTGAAAATGCTCAGGAGTCTTGCTGTTGCAAATAATCACGATACATCGATAAAATGTATCATGTATTGTACAAGTATTGAAAAAGCAACATGAAGCCATCCTCAGCAATATTCAACAAATATCTAAATATCCAGTGTAAAGACAGGGAGATTTAAAAAACCTACAGTATTAGATGAGTTGCGTGATCTTTTTTCAAGCATAGCAGTTGCTGTCATGTTGGTGTACCTAAAGAAGGTTAAAAACCAAACACCTGACCACCTGAGCTATCTTTAGGAAGAGGACAGGTGCGTCAGAGGGAGGAGGTGTCCTCACACTCTCTAATTCTGAAAGGCTTCACGCCTTTACTCTGCTCTTGAGTGCCGGGATCCTGATGGGAGGTTTACACAGGGCAGTGGTCAGAGTTTCTGCTTTCCTGGGTTACTGTACTGACATGCACCTGAACAGAAGAGTGATGTCATATCCTTTCCACTAAAGTACCAGACTAGACTGTGGTCATTAAGCGGTGGTGGTGATGAGGATGTTGATGGTGGTTGTTGGCAGCAGGGTGCCATGGTTGTTTGGTCAGGTTTAATTCAGGTGTGTAGGAAAGTCTTTTCGGATGATGTGACTGATTTGAGGTACATGTGTCTAACTTGCCTTCTCCTGTGACCCCCCCCCCCCCCCCCCCCCAAAAAAAAAAGAGACGGCCCCACCTCCGCCATCTAGCAGTACCACTCACTATGTTCAGGAGAATGGCGTCTCTGCTACAGCCAAGGCTCCCCCTGCCCCCAAGGAGAAGGCCAACCGCAGTGGCGGCCGTGGCATTGAGGACGTGCGGCCCAGTGTGGAAAGCCTATTGGACGAGTTGGAGAGCTCTGTGCCCAATCCCACGTAAGATCCTCACCCAGAACGCACCACTGCATCCTGTGATAAACCTTGTAGGGCTAGACAAGAAAATCTTTAAACCTGTCAGTAAAGAAGCATCCAGGCATCCAGGAACATTCAGCAACAGCAGATTAACAACTGAGTTTGGTGACGAAAATGACACACTAAAGTTAGAGCTTCTGAGAAACTCTATTCAGAGACTGTAAGCATTACTTTTCCTAACAGCCTGGTAGGAAATTTGTGAGAGACTGTTAATACTTGCCATGGGACAGCAGTCATGGCCTGTGATTCATCTTTCTCTTAGTAGCTTCTGACTGGTGTTTCAGTTGCCTTTTGATAGGTGCCTGTCAGACTTGAGTCATCAGCAGTCTTTGATGGGTGTAGTCTGACTGAGTGTGTGTGCGCGTGTGTATTTTTCCAGCCCTGCCCCCTCGGTGATCCCTGGTGAGTTGACGGACGGGCAGGAGGAAACACCCAGCCAGCAGCAGGCCCGAATCTCAGCCTCCTCTGCCACACGAGAACTGGATGAGCTCATGGCCTCCCTGTCTGACTTCAAGGTGTGGAGAGGGAGAGAGGGAGGCAGAAAGAGAGAGGGGGATACAGGGGGTGTGAGAAATGTGCCTCAGAGGTATACTGTTACTGGTATTCTGAAATATCAATGTTAGGGCAGACAGCATGCTGGAGCGAGTGGTTTCCTGGCTATAGAACCCTCAGCCCTGCTGTTTCTGGCTCCAGCACGCTCATAGCTCAAACACCACTTCTGCCTGTCTGAAGGTAGATTAAGTGCGGTGATGAGGCAGATTGTGGGTGTGATAATGAGGTATGTGTGAGTGTGGTGATGAGGCAGGGTGTGGGTGTGGTGACAGTGGCCGGAGGATTGTGCGTATTTAGACGTGATGCATACCTACATGCAAGGGTACATATGTATGTGTTTGCAGTGTGGACCCAAAGGTGGTGAGTTTTATGCCATTATGTTCAGCGATCATTCCTTCCCAATGGCTACTGTCCTGTTCCAGTCATAGCTGGAATTAGAGTGACTGGGTTGCATTTGGAGGCCTCTGTGGTTTATCATTTACAATATGGACAAAGTCTCAGTATCCTGTAGTTAAAGCCTTGTATGTACGTTATGGTTTCAGCCCTGATTAGAGCTTTTTGTGGGAGTGCTTTTCAGTTTTCATGAGCCTGCCAACAGCCAATGAAAAATAACTTCAATAACAATGTACTGACAGGCAATGAAAAATAAATAGCTGGTAATGTGACATGCCAATAGCCAATGAAAAATAACCATTCAGTAACGTACCAGCAGCCAGTTAAAAATAACCACTTGGTACAATAATGTTCTGGCAGCCAATGAGAACAACCATTCAGTGCCATAATGTGCCAAGAGCCATGGAAAAATGAAAGTGAAAAAAGAAAGACGTAAGACGATGCCAGCGGTGATCGAAGGCGAGGAGGGGAGGATTTTACTGGGCTGTGACAAGTTTGTCTGTGTTCAGCATTTACATGATTCACTGGGCTGTGCTGCATGGCTCAGGAGTCCTCAGGTAGTGACACATACTACAACTCCCCTATTTCATAACTCATGTGGTGTGTCATCCCTGACTCCACCAGTTCCACAGCAGCCCACTGGTACCGGCTTCCTTCTCAAGAGTTCACTTGTTCAAAAGCCACAGCATGTATAGTAGGCCCAACTCATTCCACTGCATACTGCATATTTCAGTTGCAATAGAAGTCATTGTTTTTCAGTCAGAGCCCCCTCATGTAGGGTGTGAAACAAAGCAATAAGGTGAAGACCCCCTCTGAGCTAAAACAGTGTATACCTTTGCACTAGCTACAAAGCTAGCGTGGCCCTACCTTAAAACACACAGAAAGGCGGTTTAGCCCAGAGGGTGTTCCATCTTCAGCTGTCTGTGGGGTCAAAGTTCATGGGAAGGTTTGGAAACCCCTGGGGTGACCACAGTAATAATCCTATCACTCTTCTGTGGCCTCTGGTGTGACGTTGTGTTTGTATTGGTGCAGCGGCAGGTGCTCATGTTAGACATTGAAATTCTAAATGGCACATTCTGTGTAAAAATAAATGCTAGCAGTGGGACTTTTATTGTAGTAGAGCACTTAGTGTTATCTTTGTATTTGTGCCAATTTGTTTTTGAAGTTGATCAGTTGTTTGGCTTGCTCTCATCTTTCAATTTAATATTCCTCTGAGAACATGTGGTGTAACTTAAAAATATGTTCACAGTAGAATTTATTAGTTATTAGTTAAAGCCTGTTACATGTGCATAAAGGAATGTGAGAGATCATTAGGCTGAAAGGTTCCCATGCGTATCCTCAATGTGTACTTACAGCATATTGTGGTGAAACTGGAGCACTGTGTTGTGATGCTCAGTTTCGAAAATATTTTCCTGTTTGGCAATTTCCCCTCCCCTTGCTTCTCTTCTCCTCTTTCTATCACTCTTTCTTTCCTCATCTCAGAAACAACTCTCATCTTTCTTTCTAATATGTTCCTTTATTTCTCTTCTTTTCCCCTCTTTGTCCCCACTTGCTCCCTCCAGTCCAGCTCTCTGGCATCCATTCACTTTGAGCCCCTGTCCAATCAGGAAGCTGACTCTGAGCCACCGTCCAGTCAGGAAGCTGACTCTGAGCCTCAGTCGAATCAGGAAATGGTATCTGAGCCCCAGTCAAATCAGGAAGCAGACTCGAAGCCCCTCTCCAATCAGAAAGAAGACCCTGAGCCCCTATCCAATCAGCAAGCAGACCCTAATCCCGCATCCAATCAAGAAGCAGAATCTGGGACCCTGTCCATTCAGGAAGCAGACCCTGAGCCCCCTTCAAATCAGGAAACAGACCCTGAATCCCAGCCCAACCAGGAAATAAACCCTGAACCCCAGTCCAATTGTGATTCAAGCACTGAGGCCCCATCCAGTCAGGAAGCAGAGCCCAGATCCAATAAGGAAGAAGACTCTGAACCCCTGTCCAATCAGGGCAGAGACTCTGAGCCACCAACCAATAAGGCAGCAGCCTCTGAGCTCCTGCCTAATCAGGAAGCAGAATCTGAGCCCCTGTCCAAACAGGAAGAGGACCAGTGTGGAGAGTTCATTGATTCTGTAGCTGTTCCGTCTGCCACGGACTCGTCAACAACCGCATCTGTGGCCCCGCCCACTGACCCTCAGGTTTCCTGTGATTCTCCTCCTCCCTGTACCCCGATCAGCCTGGAGCCCCTGCTTATCGATGAAGAGGGAGGAGATGTGAGCAGGGCTGTGACACCCAGCGCCCCTGCCCCATCGCCTGCTGCCCCACCCTCATCCTCTAGTGTTGTTGTGTCATCCTTCCAGCAGGAATCTGTGGTGCTGGTCTCTGCAGGGGAAGACTCCAAATCGTCCACCGTTGTGCTCAGCTCCCACACTGAGTCCCACATCACCCTCACCCAAGCTGAGGTCACCGTCCACGCCCCTGCAGACCCAACCAGCACGTCCCCTACACCTCCAAACGCTGGCAGTCCCTCCCCAGCCCCGGCTGATGCCGTCACCGCCTCTCCTGAACCCTCCACCCCCTGCTCAAATCCAGTCCCTGATGCTCCGCCTCCTGCCCCCAATCCCCCGTCTCCCTCTGCATCCCCGAATCCGCCATCACCCTCTGCCGGCCCAAGTGCTCCACCTGTTTCTGTCGCAGTGGCCCCTAGTCTCCCGGCTCTGTCTATCACAGCTCTCCCTGGTTCTCTACCTCCCCATGATGATTCTGCCCATACTCCACCCCTCGAATCTAAACCTGCCCACCAGTCAGAGGCTGATCCAGAATCGCCCGGCTCTGCCCTGGAAGCATGCGGACAGGAGGCGTGTTCTGAGCCCTCACTGGAAAGTGCCCTGGATGACCTGCTGGCCATGAGCTCCGTCCGGCCGATGAGGGATGTCCCCCTGGTGGTGAGCAGGGGGCATGACATCAGAGCGGAGGAGGAGCTGGGAGGAGAGGACAGCCGGGAGGAGACAGTGACCCCTCTGACTGAGTCATCCAGCTGGATTGATGACTCCCCGACCCCGCCCTCCTGCCCGGGCTCCCCCGAACTCTCGCTTGACCTTCCCCTGTACCTGCACCCCACCCAGGAGAGGATGTCGGCCTCCGGCCATGTAGGCGAGCCAGCCGCCCCTACCCCAATCTGCACACCATGCCCCTGGAACACACTTGCCCCAGTTAAGCTGAGAGACTCAGGGTTACTGTAATTTATTTGCCTGTATCTAAGACAACACAGCCAGCTCACAGTATTCACACACGATCCATTCTTACAACTGGAGATGTGTATTAGAATGCAGATTAGGTGACTGTGGCAGTGCCTTGCCCAGGATTTGAACTGGCAACCCTTTGGTTATGAGCATCATGCTTCATCAGTCTGTGAAGCGTGTGGTGTTGGACCCTGCCATGTACAGCCTTAAGTCCAGATGGTTCTGCCAATAGTGTCCACAGGGTTTGTCCTGCGATCTAGTAGTTATTTTGTCATATTTCTGAATGTATTAAGCTCAGCAGACACATAATCAGCACATGCAGAACTTAATTAACACTTCTATAATCTTAAATGATAGGTGCTGTTCAGCATTACAGCTAACTGTCTGCACCTGTGCAGGGCAGAGTTATTACATCGTAGAACCTTGCTCATATTTTGGGAGGGTAGCACTTGTCTTGCGTGGACGAGCTGCAATGTCATGTCTGAACTGTGTTTCCAGTGTTACGCCTGGCCTAACCCTACTTGTTGTTGCATGGAGAGATTTGATCGGACTGAATTTCTGTCTAATGAGGTGGTATCTGGGAACGTGCATCACAGCAAAGTCTGCGGGATGTGTGTCTGGGAGAAGTGGAATTGTGTGCTACAGCCTGGTGTTGTGCATGTGGTTCTGAGAACGAAGCTCCAGGGGGAATGTCCAGACTGCACGCTGCCTGACCCCCCACCAGGGGGTGTGCTCCTGATGTACCGAAGACAAGGATCCATCCAGGCAAATCTGAAGATGCCCATGATGGTTTTTTCCCCTGCTGAAAGGAACACATTTGTGGAGTCCGTACTATCCTGGATATAATGACGTATTACTGTGGACAAAGACTGACTGGATTTTAATGGTTTATTTGATTGATTGGCTGCATGACTTGTGACCACCAGGTCTAACTTTTGATTTACCACCCACTTTTCAAAGCGAACCTGCTATGGTAGCCCCGGGCCCCATTCATTTCATTGGACTAATCCAGCTGCACCCTAAATAGTGAGGATTGTGCCACAATGGTAGGAGAATGGTGGGCGGGGTGCCACTTTGTAAGGAGCGATTACAGCATGGAGTGCATCCGTCTGTCATGCTCTTGGCTAACAGTGCTAGCACACACACACACGTAAACACACACACTTTCATGCCCTGTCTCTCACACTCAGTTACATTGTGCTACATTACATGCATTTAGCATGCTCTTGTCCAAAGTGACTTCAAGCACAAGAGAACAGAAGTGTATCCACCTAAGTTGTGTGAACAGCATCATGCTCTCACTCACTCTTTTGCACACAAATTATGTGAACAACAACACACACCCAGGATGGGATGTCTGTTCTGCATGATGACTGCAGTGTTTGAATATGGGTGATGTTGTGTCATGTAGAGTGGAATGTTTGGACCTGAGAAGATCTGCGGAGCACATTTGATCTGCATCAGCCTTGTCTGGACTGGGATTGGATTGAATTATTTTGGTATGAGATGTATTGGATTAAAATGGGGAGGATTAATCTGGATTGGAATGAAATGGATTGGATAAGAATGGATTGGAACAGAATGGATTGAAATGTACTGAGCCTAAGCATGGTGCTCAGTGTTTGGATGTCCATGAGGACCCTGGGGGGGGATCTCACCTCTCTCCCACCCCCACCAGCTGAAGTCTGTGATCAGACGCACCAAGGAGACGGACAACGTCCACCCGATGTACCGCGACCGGCGCCCGCGCCGCAAGATGGGGCCGATCATCTTCCACAAGAGCAACTCGCAGGACCGCCTGATCGAGGAGCTGCAGGGCAAACTGGGAATCAGCCGCGTGGAGCCACAGCGCAAACCGCTCGATGACTGGCTGGCCGAGGGCGTGATCGCCATGTCCAACCCCCAGCGCGTGCGTGTGCGCGAGGAGCCCCCCAAACAGCCCCCCGCCCCAGCTGCTCCCCCACCCGACCCCCCCGCCCCTGTGGAAAAGGTACAGGGGTGTGATAGAGGGCTTCAGGCATCATGGCAGAAACCATCTCTTGCCGACTCTAGATCAAATGCTTTCATGACATTTTATTTTAGTCCTGAAGATGGCATGTGGTTCAGAGACCATTGATACTCATTCTCTTCTGATTTCCTGTCTCCTCTGATTCCCTCCAACTCTTTTCCTCCCTCCTTCTCTCTCTCTCTATTCTAGATCATCCCTCCTCCAGAGTTGCCTGTCCCCCCGAAGAAGGCCCCTCCACCATCCCAGTCCCCCCCAGCCCCCCGACAGCCACCTCCTGTAGAGAAGCCCAAAAAGTTGGCTCCTGTCAGAGAGTACCCCCCTCCTCTGCCTCTGCCCCCACCCCCACCTGCCTCTCCTCCTACTGAGCCCCCACCTCAGCCTCCCAAACCTCTCCCTGTAGCCCAGCCACTTCCCACTCCCAAACTGGACTGCCAGCCCCCACGCCCCCCAAAAAATCCCTCCCCACAACTCCCCCAGCCTGTGGAACCTCGCCGTCCAATCCCCACTGCCCAGCCCATGCCACGCCCTCACCAAGTCCAGCCCATTCCACCCTTTGTGCCCATGCAGTCAGCCCCGCCCATGAAGTATGCCCCGCCCATCCAGCCTGCCCCACGACCTCCCCCCAAGGTCCTGTTTTCTGTCGGCTGTCAGACTGACTACGACCCCCTCTTTCCTCCAATGAAGGCATGGACCTGCATCTGCCTCTCCATCCCTCTCGCTCTCTTCCTTTCTGTGCCTGCCTCTCTGCCTGTCTGTCTGTTCTGCTGAAGTTGGTTCTCCACTGTGTTACAGTCTTTGGTGCGAAGATTGTGTGGCTGCAAGTGTAGAGTGAGCGTTAGGTTTTTTTTGTGTATTTGTTTGTTTGAATCAATGCTCCACATATTCTCCATGAAATTACTGACCATGATATGATTTGGACAGCTCACCCAATGAATTATAGTGCTGTTAGTAACACCCTGCTGGTGAAGGTATATGCTTATGCCACACTTGAGGCTTTTTTGCAGACAGTTTCTGGATCAAACTTGGTTTGATGGCTGCTTTTGGGTGGGGTGGGCATGTTGGGTCGCGTCGTGTTCCTGTGATTATGAAGGCATTCCTCTTCGCTGATGGCACTGACTTGGGGGGGTGGGGGTGAATGTGAGCAAGAAAATTGGATGCCAGCGTTCTACTGCAGGAATATGTGTCTTTCAAAATAAGGAATGTGTGTGCGTGTGCCTGCATGTGTGTGTTTATCTGTCAAAACCGGGTTTCACCGTGTGTGCCCACCCCTGACCTCTGACTTTGTGCCTACCCAGATCATGTCCCAGGGGAAGGCTGCAGCACCCCCACCAGGTCCCTCCAATCAGGGAAACAAACTAGACTCCATGCTGGGCAGCCTGCAGTCTGACCTCAACAGGCTGGGGGTGCAGACAGTGGCCAAGGGGGTGTGTGGAGCCTGCAGGAAGCCCATTGTTGGACAGGTGAGAGTCCTGTCCTGCTTTCTGAACCCCCTTCCATCATAACCTCCTTCTCACCCCAATCCCCACTCCTGAACCCCCTCTCCCATCCTCAACCCCCCTCCAACAGCACTTATGAGCCTAAGTAAGTCACACACATGCATTTGCTCTAATAAATGTCACTTTACCAGAGTGCTTTTTTATGTTCAAAAAGTTACGATGTACCTGTGTTGAATAGATGACTCTTAAGTTTTCTTGGAACTAGAAGAGTTGCTCCTGTTCTTTTGTGACGCACTGCTCGCTAGGTTTGCCTGTATCCAACATTCTAAAGAGTTTCTCTGTGCTCCCTTCAGTAACAGTCTGTGAGAGGCAGCATATGACATTTTCATAACAATGTAAATTTCTTCTGGTCAAATAAAAACCGCAGCCACATCACAAAGTGTTCCTGCTTGGTTTGCTTTTGCTTGGGACTCGGGTTCATCTCGAGACTAAACTAACAGGAACAAGGTCGATTCTCACTCCCGCAGACTAACCTCTGATTTATAACAGTGGCATCTTAACTTTTCGGTTCAGTCAACACTGAAATGTTTGGGTGAATGTTTCAACAGCAGTGAAACCCAGCTCTAGCTCTTAGCCGGTCTTTCTGCTGTGCGTTAAATGGTCCCCTGCCCCTCTCTGCACATCTGCATGTGGAAGGTGCAAGAACAGGATTTACTGTGAAAACATTTCAGTCACACTTTAAAATCATGGAAACCTCTGTTTCCCTCTCTGTCTGCCCCACCCTCTCTCCCCCCAGGTGGTGACTGCGATGGGGCGCACCTGGCATCCGGAGCACTTTGTGTGCACCCACTGCCAGGAGGAGATAGGGTCCCGTAACTTCTTTGAGCGCGACGGGCAGCCCTTCTGTGAGAAGGACTACCACAACCTGTTCTCCCCACGCTGCCACTACTGCAACGGGCCAATCTTGGACGTGAGTGCCCACACACACACACTGCACACACACTGCACAAAGGCACCTACACACACTGCATAGTGACACTT